>NC_069499.1:922832278-922877278 GCF_027579735.1 Bombina bombina | reverse complement strand
GCTGATGGAATCAGCCAATCAGAATCAAGTTCAATCCGATTGGCTGATCCAATCAGCCAATCAGATTGAGCTCGCATTCTATTGGCTGTTCCGATCAGCCAATAGAATGCGAGCTCAATCTGATTGGCTGATTGGATCAGCCAATCGGATTGAACTTGATTCTGATTGGCTGATTCCATCAGCCAATCAGAAGATTCCTACCTTAATTCCGATTGGCTGATAGAATCCTATCAGCCAATCGGAATTCGAGGGACGCCATCTTGGATGACGTCCCTTAAAGGAACCATCATTCGTCGGGAGACAACGGAAGAAGAGGATGGATCCGCGTCGCCTGCTTCAAGATGGACCCGCTCCGCACCGGATGGAAGCAGATTGAAGATGCCGCTTGGAGAAGATGTTTGCCGGTCCGGATGTCCTCTTCTTGCCGGATAGGAGGAAGACTTTGGAGCCTCTTCTGGACCTCTTCAGCACCGGATGATGGATCGCCAACCCCCGCTTGGGTTGGATGAAGATGTTGGAGCCAGGACGGATTGGTGAACCTGGTATGGTGAAGACAAGGTAGGAAGATCTTCAGGGGCTTAGTGTTAGGTTTATTTAAGGGGGGTTGGGTTAGATTAGGGGTATGTGGGTGGTGGGTTGTAATGTTGGGGGGGGGGGGTATGGTATGTTTTTTTTTACAGGCAAAAGAGCTGAAATCCTTGGGGCATGCCCCGCAAAGGGCCCTGTTCAGGGCTGGTAAGGTAAAAGAGCTTGTAACTTTTTTAATTTAGAATAGGGTAGGGAATTTTTTATTTTGGGGGGCTTTGTTATTTTATTAGGGGGCTTAGAGTAGGTGTAATTAGTTTAAAATTGTTGTAATATTTTTCTTATGTTTGTAAATATTTTATTATTTTTTGTAACTTAGTTCTTTTTTATTTTTTGTACTTTAGCTAGTTTATTTAATTGTATTTATTTGTAGGAATTGTGTTTAATTAATTTATTGATAGTGTAGTGTTAGGTTAATTGTAGGTAATTGTAGGTAGTTTATTTAATTAATTTATTGATAGGGTAGTGTTAGGTTTAATTATATCTTAGGTTAGGATTTATTTTACAGGTAAATTTGTTATTATTTTAACTAGGTAACTATTAAATAGTTCTTAACTATTTAATAGCTATTGTACCTGGTTAAAATAATTACAAAGTTGCCTGTAAAATAAATATTAATCCTAAAATAGCTATAATATAATTATAATTTATATTGTAGCTATATTAGGATTTATTTTACAGGTAAGTATTTAGCTTTAAATAGGAATCATTTATTTAATAAGAGTTAATTTATTTTGTTAGATGTAAATTATATTTAACTTAGGGGGGTGTTAGTATTAGGGTTAGACTTAGCTTTAGGGGTTAATACATTTATTAGAATAGCGGTGAGGTCCGCTCGGCAGATTAGGGGTTAATAATTGAAGGTAGGTGTCGGCGATGTTAGGGAGGGCAGATTAGGGGTTAATACTATTTATGATAGGGTTAGTGAGGCGGATTAGGGGTTAATAACTTTATTATAGTAGCGCTCAGGTCCGCTCGGCAGATTAGGAGTTAATAAGTGTAGGCAGGTGTCGGCGACGTTGAGGGGGGCAGATTAGGGGTTAATAAATATAATATAGGGGTCGGCGATGTTAGGGCAGCAGATTAGGGGTACATAGGGATAACGTAGGTTGCGGCGGTTTACGGAGCGGCAGATTAGGGGTTAAAAAAAATATGCAGGTGTCAGCGATAGCGGGGGCGGCAGATTAGGGGTTAATAAGTGTAAGGTTAGGGGTGTTTAGACTTGGGGTACATGTTAGAGTGTTAGGTGCAGACGTAGGAAGTGTTTCCCCATAGGAAACAATGGGGCTGCGTTAGGAGCTGAACGCTGCTTTTTTGCAGGTGTTAGGTTTTTTTTCAGCTCAAACAGCCCCATTGTTTCCTATGGGAGAATCGTGCACGAGCACGTTTTTGAGGCCGGCCGCGTCCGTAAGCAACTCTGGTATCGAGAGTTGCATTTGCGGTAAAAATGCACTACGCTCCTTTTTTGGAGCCTAACGCAGCATTTGATTAAACTCTCGATACCAGAGTTAAATTTATGGTGCGGCCAGAAAAAAGCCCGCGGAGCGTTAACAGCCCTTTTACCGCCAAACTCCAAATCTAGGCCTAAGTTTGTGAAAGCCACTTTCTTGTTTATAATGCAAGAATGTAGGTAAACCCCTCAAACTACGCTGGAAATACATAGATAACTTTCCTTTTCACCAAGTTAAGTTAAGTCAATTAGAGTTCAATTCTGTTTGAATGGTACTGATTTGACAACATGTTTCCTCTTCAGCAAAGGCCCAAGAGAGGCCTTGACTTCTTTTCCATGATTCCCTAAATCCCATATCAACTAGAATGACATAGCTCTTGGTCCAAAAGAGGCCATAGTTTATCTCATAATGGTTTTTCTTTTTCTTTGCTTGTTTATATATATACCCAAGAGCGACCCGTAAACACCTCACAGGGGGTTCCTATGATATTCTACTATTAAACATGAAAATTAGAGGTCCCATTAGTTTACCTTCACCCTCTGTATCTATTTTAGACAATAATGTGTGCTTGAGATGTTTCTCAATAACTTGAAAGTGCATCTTATAATTTGCACTTATATATAAATTGGTGAGCTTATATTTTAACAGACGGAAAACTTTATCTTGAAAACTCAATAAAAACAATAATAATAAAAAAACAAAAAAACAAAAGCAAAAAGTGGTGTGAATTTGACCAGCTTGTAATATACAGGTATTTTATAATTTCCTAGTATGCCAGAAAGGAATAAGGAACAATCATAAATATACTGCATTTACTGTATAAGTGTGTAATGTATAAAAACACAAAACAAGTGAAAAATATAAACAGGGGAAGATTCTATTTAAAGAAAAAAATTCATAAATAAATAATGGAAAGGGTTTACTTTTGTTGGGTTGCAATAATGAACTTGCTTTCAATAAAAAGATAATCAGTTCACATTGAACTACCTTCCTTCATTAACTATGCATATAAATAACAGGAAGTCTGTGACCTTAGTTATACACATTGTGTTTGCCAGTGTGGTGGATTTCCAGAGTTTCAGGACTAGGGACTTGGCATAATTTGCAGAATTTACAGAACAGGTGGACAGTTTGCAGGTGGTTAAACTGGTATGTGTGAGTCCTGTAGGATCTGACATTCAATAATTTTATTTATAGAGTTTGTGACCTCTTTACATTAGTGAAATCTTAGTGCATGCCAATTAGATATAAAAATGGACCTTCTTCAACACATTCCCAGGCTACGCTAACCAAATGTCTATCAAAATAATATTTTAATGAATTTAGGAGTGAGACACTATCTATCTATCTGCCTATCTATTACCTCAAATTTCCTACATCTTACCATAGTAAGTGTGCTACTCTTTTTACTGTCATCAAGCTAAAGGCCACACATGGTTAGTTGTCCAGGTTACTACCCATACAAAATTAAAAAAAGCAAATTGGTCTTAGATTGAACTTGCCCTGGTTTACACAATACTATAATCGTGTTTGTAACGCGTACGTCGGTGTCGCCAGTTGCACACGCATCCTCAAAGGAATGTTGGCTGTGCGAAGCAGCCAAAAGAATGTTGCCTGTGCGCTCAGCCAAAAGAATCCACCAGGATGCAGCGTAGGCAAACGAAGCAGCATTAAGAAAGAAAAAAAAATTAATCGCAAGCACAAAGTATGAAAAAAATAAATAAAACTAATCGCCCATCTGAGGTATTAAAAAAAAAAAGATAACAACCCACAAAAATTATTAACAAAAAAAAAACTATCCGCCCGCACAAAGTATTAAGAAAAAAAACACATAACCGCCCGGACAAAGTATTAACAAGAAAATCTAACCCTTAAACCGCCAAACCCCCACAACAGAAACTACCTAACCCTTAAACTGCCAAACCCACACAACGCCACCTAAATAAATAACAATATTAACCCCTAAACTGCCTTTTACAAGCCCATTAAATCCCTAATCTTAAAAATAAAAAAAACCAAAAAATAAAAAAAAAGCCTGTCTAACCCCGAAATAGGTACTCACCGTTCCTGAAGTCCGGCGGAGAAGGTCTTCTTCCAGGCGGCTCCATCATCTTCTATCTTCATCCGGAGCAAAGGCAGAGCGGTGCGGAGATGTGGAGCTGGCTTTACCAATGCATGGATTCTCAGTGGCGGTCCTCAGCAGCTGTTCTCATCGGCAGTGGTCCAAAGCGGTGTGGAGGCTCCTCTTCATGCGAACGTCCGTCGCACACTGAAGATTAAATGAAAGGTACCCCATATTTATTGGGGTACCTTGCATTCCTATTGGCTGAAATTTTGAAATCAGCCAATTGGATGAGAGCTACTGAGATCTTATTGGCTGATTTGAACAGTTAATAGGATTTCAGTAGCTCTAATCCTATTGGCTGATTTCAAAATTTCAGCCAATAGGAATGCAAGGTACCCCAAATTGAATGCGGTACCTTGCATTCAATTTTCAGTGTACAACAGAGATTGGATAAAGAGGAGTCTCCACGCCGCAAAGGATCGCTGCCGCTGAAGACCGGCGCTGAGGACCGGCGCTCCGGATCCGCGCATCGGGGAAGACCGCCTCCATGCTGCCTTCGCTCAAGATGAAGATAGAAGATGATGGAGCCACCTGGAAGACTTCAGGAACATTGAGTACCTATTTGGGGCTTAGTCTTAGGCTTTTTTGTTAGTTTTTGGGGTGGCTTTTTTTAGATTGGGTATTTTGGGCTGTAAAAGAGCTGATTGCACAAATGCACCTTTAGGGGCAATGGGTAGCTTAGGTTTTTTTAGACTTTTTTTATTTTGGACGGGATGGTTGGGAGGGGGTTTTTATAGGGGTATTAGGTTAGGTTTAATTTTTTTATTTTGGATAGCTTTGTTTATTTTTTTCTGCAATTTTAATTTTTTTTGTAATATTAGCTTTGGGGTTTGTAGTTTTTTAAACAAAGACTGCCCTCTGGGCAGGCTTATCGCCTAGTATATACATAAAAAGGTTATGTTAAAACTGTTTATTTTGAAAATAACTGGAAGGGCATATATATAACAAGTCACAGTGAAACCGCTTACTGGTGAGTCAACAACTTGGATAATTAACATAAATATAAATATGCATAATGTGAAAAGAATGGATCATATTGATCTCTGAAACTTCACAATACAAAGAGGGGACATTTATTAATAAAGTCTATGAATATTTTTTTTTTTTTTTTTTTAGCAAATAGGCATCTATTAAAAAAATGGTTTGGACTTAAAGGTACAGTGTACACCAATTTTCATATAACTACATGTAATAGACACTACTATATAGAAAAATATGCACAGATACGGATATAAAAATCCAGTATAAAACCGTTTAAAAACTTACTTAGAAGCTTCCAGTTTAGCTCTGTTTAAAAGGTTACTGGAACACCCACTGCAAGTAGGAAACAGCAGATACTCCCCCTTCCTTTGCACATTAAAAGACCCTTTACGCAAACAGGAGCAAGCTGGAGTAGGTATACGTCGGTATTCTCTTAAAACTTTGGGGCTTGGTTAGGGGTCTGAAAATCAGAGCAATGTTATTTAAAAATAAGCAAAACTATCCATTAAAAAACAAAACAAAACTGTATGGGCTATATAAATGGATCATCTACAAAACATTTATGCAAAGAAAAATCTAGTGTATAATGTCCCTTTACTAAAGATGTTAATTATTAAACTAGACAAAATTATAAAAAATATAATTGCACATATAAATTATTAATAATTATTGTTAAGTGAAAGAAATTCGCAATCAAAAACATAGGGCAATTATCATCTATAATAAATCAATTAGTGGCCATGTTTTGCTTATTTCGTGCTCTCTGTGCAGGTCTGTAAAAACAGTTCATAAAATATTTATATATACAGTATATATATATATATATATATATATATATATATATATATATATATATATATATATTTCAAGTGATGGTGTAAGTGCACTCTCACCAACTTATGCAACTTGTCAGGGTGCTGTAAGACACTTTTAACAGCATTAGTTTGGCTGTGTAACGCCTTTGTTATCAGATATGGGTAATACTAACAATAACTCTGAAGGAAAGCCGCTGTGATTTCTATGGCGAGCGTATCGCCGCATCTGTCCATGACTGGCAAGCAGCGATCTGGTCCGATTTAGCAAAATGTTTTTTGCTGTGTTGCTATAGGCAACAGGCATTGTCAGTGACAGGTGGGCATATCTGGAAAGCGTAGAGGTATGACGCTTCTGATACAGAATGCTATTAGGCTGCTGATTGGTACTATTATAATTCCCATAAGTCTGATGACTGCCCATTGGTGGAATTACGATCTACATGACTGGGATCACACTGATTGGTTGGATTACGATCCTCACATTATATTGTTCTTTTACTTCGTTTTTTTTTTTTTTTTTTTTCTTCGTTTTTTACTCTGTTTATAGTCGTTTAGCAACTGATTAGATAGGGTTGGACTGTGATTATTCCCCCCACTCTATTAGCAACACGGGGTCCTATGTTTTAACTCACTTGATTAACTTGTTTTGCACTATTGTAATATCGATTACTATTTGTTACTGGGTAAGATAGGTTTTGTTACCTTGACCGTGATTGGTCACACTTATGGGGAGGGTACTTTTGGAGCCTATTTAAGGCCTACTTTTTCACATTGTTAGCTTGTCAGAGGAAGGGACTGCTATTGTCCTGAAACGTCACTCGTTTGAATTAAAGTCTTTTGTCACAGTTGGAATCGTTCAGTGAGTGCTTCTTTGCTACAGTTTATATATATATATATATATATATATATATATGTAACACCAATGTAATGTATCAGGTGCCAAATTAAATGCACATAGGCCCTCCCACCAAAAGTCACATGTTCTACCAGTTAACCCTTAATTAACACTAACCAGGAATGACCCGGACAGATCGGGGTTCCATTTGTTTGTCCGGGTTTGAAACTGAATCAGACTCGGACATGCAAATGTCTGGTTTTGGCGAGAAACAGCTTTTTGCAACATGCTGCACATGCTTACAATTTTTTTTTCTCTTGCATGTGTGTATCTTTGTGTAAAAGTGTGTCTGAGTGTGTATGAGTGTTTGTCTTTATGTGTGAGAGTGTGTGTGTCTGTGTTTGTTAGTGGCTTTTTGTGTGCAAGTGTGTGTTAGAGTGTGTGTGTGAGAGAGCGTTAGTGTCTTTAGGTGTGTGTGAGAGAGTATGGGTGTGTGCGAGTGTGTGTATGAGAGTGTTAGTGTGTATGTGAGAGAGTGTGTGTATGAAATAGAGAGTGTATGAGTGTGTTTTTATCTATGTGAGAGTTTGTGTCTATGTACTTTTATACATAGTGTTTACTATGAAAATCCCAGTGCTATTCACAATGCAAGAGTGTTTGGGTGTGGCCACACATTTCCTTCTGTCATGAGATGCAGGACACAGCATAGAAGGTAAAACACTATTTTATTGCAGAGCATAGAAGTATACAGACTGCACAACACATCAGACTTAGTAACTGCGACATAGACTATAATGGCTATAGGCCACGCCCCCATCCGGAGACGTCACATTCTCATCCCATCTTCCCCTTTTTCAAAGGATAAAGAATACAACAAATAACAAGGTATACAAGAAGCATACAATTATTATTTTTTTAGTGTACAACAAGTAACAAGTTATAAGAGAATATATATGAAACAACAAGAAATACAATCCTGTCTTGGATATCGGCGTAGACAACCCTAGTCCACAGTGACCATGGGATTATTCTGCCCATTCTTCCGGTCACTGCTCTAACTACAGTGCTAATCCCGGTAGCGGGCTGAAGATTTCACCACTCTTCCATGTGACGTCATTTTATTCCAAATTCTTTTTATTGAAAACAGATCATAAGAATTACATGCTACAGTATAACAATACAGAAACAACAAGCTTATTTGAATCATGTATAGAGTTCCATCAAAGCAAAAATGTTTCTCATCTTTTATATTAACAGAATATATTTTCACATCAAATCACGTGAAGGATGTATATTATTATCTAGTTGCTGCAATACAATTGGGTCAATTAGATGTTGTTCTATGATATTTATATGTCTTCCCTACTGATAGGTAATATCTAACCAAACATCATCCACTCCTGTGTGTTTACAAAGTATCTAGTCAGAGCTTCCAACTTCTTTTCTTTTGCATAAATATTATTCCCAGATAACCTGGGCTTCTATGTAAGGATCTCTTGTATTACTTTTATATGAACCATATTCCTCGAGTTCAATTAACTCTAAGACTCTACTTCTCCACGTATGTAAGTTGGGTGGTGTACGTGCTTTCCAGAGCTTAGCTATAATGGATTTTGCACTATTTATCATTATTTGGAATAATATTTGGTGTGCTTTGGAGGGGAGTTTTATAAATTTATTAAGTAGGAAAATTAAAGGGTCCAAGGGAACAGCAATATCAAAGGTTTCCTCAATTTCCCTAACAATGTCCCTCCACAGCCTATTTATTCCGTTGCACCACCACCACATATGTCCTATTCCACTGCTCACATGCCCACATCTCCAACATCTATTGGTGGCTGTTGGGTACAGTTTATGTAGACATCTTGGGGTAAGATACCAATTATGAAGTATCTTATAATTTAACTCTATCATGGAGGCCAACGATGAGGATGATTTTGTATTTCTATAAATATTTATTCGTGTGTGGGGCAGTATTATAATTACCAATTCTCTTTCCCAAGATTCCATGGAGGAGGGAAGATTGCCTGGAGGTGGTTGTGTTAAAATGGCATGAATCCTAGATGGAGTGTGTTTCTTCGGGTGACTGGCTGTAAATAATTTCTCTAAAGCTGTAAGGGGCCTTAGCATATATATTATAGTGGTGAACACGCCTATAATTAAACCAATTTTGGAACCACGTAAGCCCTTGTTCCTGTAACTGCGTTTGAGACTGTAAGCGGTCATTGTCAGTGAGTTGGTAGATATCTAAGTCCACAATGTAATTGACAGTGCTAGGAGACTCCCCCAAGTCCATCACAGAAAAATCACTATTATAAATCAAGGAGGTTAGTGGGGAGGGACTTGTTGAGATATATGGATTTTGTCTGTTCACTCCACTCCACTGCTGAATAATCTCTCTGGTTATGGGATTAATGATATTCTTAATTATAGACTTGAAGTTTGGGTGCCAGCATATTACTGACAGTTTTATCCCCACGTTTAAATCTTCCTCAAACAAATAACAAAGGGGAGAGGGGACACTCCTGCCGAGTGCCATTGGATATTCAAAAGGGTTGTGAGAGGATGCCATTAAGAGTTATACGAGCACTGGGACAGGCATAGAGGGCAAAAATCCTATGTAGCATACCATTCCCAAAACCAAATGAACGCAGTGTCTGCTGAAGGAATGACCAGCTAACCCAGTCGAAAGCCTTTTCGGCATCAGTGGAAAGCCACACTGCCGGTTGTCTAGTTGTTTTTGCGTGCAAAATTAAATGCATATTACGAACACTATTATCTTTGGCCTCTCTATTAGGAATGAAGCCAACCTGATCTTGGTGTATCAGTAGGGGAAGAACTGTCTTTATCCTAGTCGCCAACATTTTTGCATAAATTTTGACTTCTGAAGTTAGGAAAGAGATTGGCCGGTAATTGGGTATTTGATCTGCAGGTTTACATGGTTTAGGTATAACTGTGATATGCGCTTGCAGAGCTGAAGACGAAAAGGGCTTGTTTCCATCAATGTCCTGATAGTAGGATAGTAGATGGGGGGCTAGTATGCATTTACATTTAGAATAATAGGCATTTCCAAAGCCATTAGGGCCTGGAGCCTTCCCTAGAGGGAAAGCAGATATGGCATCCTGTACTTCTTTAAGAGAAATTGGTGAATCTAGTTCTACTTGTTGTTCTTCAGTGAGTGAGTGGAGATGTAATTGTGATAAGTATTTGCTGATATCCTGCTCAGTGGGAGACGGTTGGTCTCTTCCTAAATTGTATAACCTTTCATAGTATAGCCTAAATTTATCAGCTATGTCCCTAGATGAGGTCCAAGTCTTCCCTTTGTGGTCTTGCATTGTCATAATGTAGCATTTATTACTACGTTGTTTCAGAAGTCTAGCTAAAAGCTTTCCCTGTTTGTTATTGCCCTCGTAATATGTTTTTTTGAGGAATAGTCCTTTGCGTTTAGTCTCTGTTCCAAGAAACAAATAAAGCTGATCCCTTTTGTGTTGTATGTTTTCTAGTAGGGATTGGTTTCCTGGGAATCTTTTATGAATGCCTTGTAATTTATCTAAATCTTCCAGTAGTGTATTTAACAATTGGTTTCTTTGTTTATTTCTTGCCACTTTCAAAGCTATAATTTCCCCTCTAATCACACATTTGTGTGCTTCCCAAATGCACTGCGAATCAACGTCCGGAGTGCAATTCAATTTAAAGTAATCTTCTAGGGAGTTGGCAAACTGTGTGCAAACTATTGGGTCTTTCAAGAGGGTTTAATCTAACTTCCAAGTCTTATCGTGTTTTTCGGATGTGGGCCAACTAAGAGTGTAACTGATCATAGCATGGTCTGATCAAGTTAGGGGCGAGATGTCTGTATGTTGGACTAATTCTAAGCTTGTGACATCTATAAGCAGGTAATCTATTCTCGAATAGACTCTATGGGGGTGCAAGTAAAATGTATAGTCCCTTGTGGAGGGGTGGGAGAGCCTCCAGGCATCATGTAATGCCAAATTTGCCAAAGTGGATTTAACTGTTCTTAATAATTTCTGTGGGACCGAGGATACTCCCCTAGAACAATCAATATCAGGGTCTAAAGCTAGATTGAAATCCCCTCCTAATATTAAACTTCCCCTTTCATAGTCTAATATAGAATTCTTGATAGTGCAAAAAAACTGTGGAGATGGAGTATTGGGAGCATATATATTAGCTATTGTTATTACTTTGTTATAAAGCTTCCCAACTAGTATAATAAATCTCCCTTCTTTATCTTTATGTATGTGGATGGAGCGAAATGGGATATCCCTCCTGATAAGGACACCCACGCCATTATGTTTGGTGTGATTGGAAACTAGGTAGACCTGTCCAAATTTATTTAAAGACATTGTGGGTTCTCGCCCTCTCTTAAAATGAGTCTCCTGCAAAAGGATCACATCACCTTTAAGTCGCCTATAATCCCTTATAGCCATGGATCTCTTTTGAGGAGTATTCAGCCCTTTGACATTATGAGAAATTATTTTTATGTTAAGTGGGTCACCTGCCATTATTTTGGGCATACCTTTGATATCGAGAGAACAAGAGTTTAAAGCACAGTGGTATGGAATGACCCCTGGTCGGCCTAGCACAAGTAGTGAATACATAGCAAAATATAAAATGCAACATTTCAAAGTTTTTAGACCTGTGGAAAGAAAACAGCAACTTACAAGTATTGATCCAACACGTGAAATATAATTAATTATAACTATAAAACTAACGCCTAGATTTAGAGTTTGGCGCTAGCCGTCAAAAACAGCATTAAGGGGTCCTAACTCTGCTTTTTACCGCCCGCTGGTGTTTGGAGTCAGCCAGGAAAGGGTTTAACGCTCACTTCCCTACCGCGATTGCAGGCTACCGCAGATCCCCTTACACCAATTGCGTATCCTATCTTTTCAATAGGATCTGCCTAACGCTGGTATTTGGAGTCTTGGGAGAAGTGAGCGGTAGACCCTCTACCGACAAGACTCCTACTGACAAAAAAGTCAGTAGTTAAGAGCTTCATGGGCTAACGCGTTTTTTGCGGGGCATTGCCCCAAAGTAATCAGCTCTTTTACCTGTAAAAAAAATACAACCCCCACCAACATTAAAACCCACCACCCACATACCCCTACTCTAACCCACCTAAACCCCCCTTAAATAAACCTAACACTACCCCCCTGAAGATCTCCCTACCTTGAGTCGTCTTCACCCAGCCGGGCCGAAGTCTTCATCTGATGGGGCAGAAGAGGACATCCAGACTGGCAGAAGTCTTCATCCTATCCGGGTAGAAGAGGACATCCGGACCGGCAGACATCTTCATCCAAGCGGCATCTTCTATCTTCATCCATCCGACGAGGAGCAGCTCCATCTTCAAGACCTCCGGCATGGAGCATTCTTCCTGGCCGACGGACTAACGACGAATGCCTGGTCCTTTAAATGACGTCATCCAAGATGGAGTCCCTCGAATTCCGATTGGCTGATAGGATTCTATCAGCCAATCGGAATTAAGGTAGGAAAAATCTGATTGGCTGATTCAATCAGCCAATCGTATTGAACTTGCATTCTATTGGCTGTTCCGGAACAGCCAATAGAATGTGAGTTCAATACGATTGGCTGATTGTATCAGCCAATCGGATTGAACTTCAATCTGATTGGCTGGTTGCATCAGCCAATCAGATTTTTTCGACCTTATTTCTGATTGGCTGATAGAATTCTATCAGCCAATCGGAATTGAAGGGACGCCATCGGTTGAAGAGGATGGCTCTGCGTCGGCTCTGTTGAAGATGACTCTGCTGCGCTCCGGATGGATGAAGATTGAAGGCGCCGCCTGGATGAACACTTCTACCGGATGGAGGACCTCTTCTTTGCCGCTTGGATGAAGACTTTTACCGGATCAAGGACCTCCTCTGCGCACCTTGGATGAAGAATTTGGCTCGGCTGAGTGAAGACGACTCAAGGTAGGGAGATCTTCACAGGGTTAGCGATTTTTTTAAGGGGGGTTTGGGTGGGTTAGAGTAGGGTTATGTGGGTGGTGGGTTGTAATGTTTGGGGGTATTGTATTTTTCTTTACAGGTAAAAGAGGTGATTACTTTGGGGCAATGTGCCGCAATTTAAGGGCTGGTAAAAGAGCTGATTAGAAGGTAGTTTAGAATATGGTAGGGAATTTTTTATTTTGGGGGGCTTTTTTATTTTATTAGGGGCTTAGATTAGGTGTAATTATTTTAAACTTCTTGTAATTCTTTTTTATCTTTTGTAATTTTTTTTTTTTTTTTGTATAATAGAATAGTTTATTTTATTGTATTTTATTTTAGGTAATTGTAGGTAATTTATTTAATTAATTTAATGATAGTGTAGTGTTAGGTGTAATTGTAACTTAGGTTAGGATTTATTTTACATGTAATTTTGTACTTATTTTAACTAGGTAGCTATTAAATAGTTATTAACTATTTAATAGCTATTGTACCTAGTTAAAATAAATACAAAGTTGCCTGTAAAATAAATATAAATCCTAAAATAGCTACAATGTAATTATTAGTTATATTGTAGCTATATTAGGGTTTATTTTATAGGTAAGTATTTAGTTTTAAATAGGATTAATTTATTTAATTTTAGGAATATTATTTTGTTTAATTTAAATTATATTTATGTTAGGGGGGTGTTAGGGTTAGGGTTAGAGTTAGGTTTAGGCGTTAATAACTTTATTATAGTAGCGGCGACGGTGCGGGCAGAAGAGATTAGGGGTTAATAATTGTAGGTAGGTGGCGGCGATGTTAGGGAGGGCAGATTAGGGGTTAATACTATTTATTCTAGTGTTTGCAAGACGGGAGTGCGGTGGTTTAAGGGTTAATACATTTATTATAGTGGCGGCGAGGTCCGGTCGGCAGATTAGGGGTTAATAAGTGTAGTTAAGGTAGCGGTGTTGTTGGGGGGGCAGATTAGCGGGTAATAAATATAATATAGGTGGCAGTGATGTTGGGGGCAGTATATTAGGGGTTCATAGGGATAATGTAGGTTGCGGCGGTGTCCGGAGCGGCAGATTAGGGGCTAATAATATAATGCAGGTGTCAGCGATAGCGGGGGCGGCAGATTAGGGGTTAATAAGTGTAAGGTTAGGGGTGTTTAGACTCGGGGTTCATGTTAGGGTGTTAGGTGCAGACTTAGAAAGTGTTTCCCCATAGGAAACAATGGGGCTGCGTTAGGAGCTGAACGCTGCTTTTTTGCAGGTGTTGGGTTTTTTTTCAGCCCAAAATGCCCCATTGTTTCCTATGGGGATATCGTGCACAAGCACGCTTTTCCAGCTTACCGCTACCGTAAGCAATACTGGTATTGAGGGTTGAAGTGGAGCTAAATTAGGCTCAACGCACCCTTTTTTGAGCCTAACGCAGCCACTCAGACAACTCTAAATACCAGCGTTGTTGGAAGGGTGCGTTGGGAAAAAAAGCAGCGTTAGCTACGCGGGTCTTTACCGTCAAAACTCTAAATGTGTTATAATATAGAAACTTGTGGTGAAGGTGTTTGATATTGTGTACACCATTTACTAGGGGGAAAAATGGTGTCAGAAAACCTTCAGAGTTTAGTTAACTATTTTTAGTTCTTGTTGAGAGCAAGTCTGGGGGATTTTAAAGAGGAAATTATGATAGAGGAAAAACAGGGGGTCACAGGCAGCCAAATTATTTAATATGTGAAGAACAAACCTGCTCAACGGAGCGCCCCTGGGGTAAAATATAAATAACTCTTGAGAAATGGGATATAGGCACTATAAGGAGAAAGGGTGTATGGTTAGTCTCCAAATTGAGAAACAATGTCTTCAATATTAGGTTTCAGGCGGCAACCATTGTTCCCAGTGCGTCTGCACACGCACCCACAATGAATAAAAGTATAGAGAGAGAACATGAAAATAGCGCTCCAAGCCCAAAAAATAAGTTAAAAGTTCAGCTTTATTCCAAAAAACATACAAAAAATGTATAAAAAGTGGTCAGCACAATAGTGCAAAATACAAGTAAGAGAACAGGTGCAAAAAACAGCAAACGTTTCGTGCTTCACGCACTTGGTCACTGCTAATTGATGCACCTGTTCTGTTCTCCTTTTATTCTCACAGTACTTAAAGTGAGATTACATGTAGGAAAAACTTGTAAATTGCTGTTTTTAGTAAGGGAGCCTATGACAAGAAACCTTATTTCTATATTCATTAAATCACATACAATAGAGATACATAAAAATTTGTATAAATTGATGTGGTTATATCCAACAAGAAAAAATAACACATATAAACCTGTGATAGAAATTTGGAAGGTCTAATACAGGAAAAAGATATTTCTCCAGGCCATATCAGGAATAAAAGTTACTTTTATCCAATCCACACTAGGCCTAAGGTTTTAGATATTTTTCAAAAATCAGTTGAGGATAAACTTAGAGAATTACATAACTCACAAAAACATAACAGATTTCAGCCTAACTTTACCCAAAGAGAGAGAGAAACACTAAATGCACTGGCTTTTGAAGATACTCTTGTCATCAGGCAGTCAGATAAAGGCGGTAACGTGGTAGTTCTCAATAAAGAGGACTATGTTGCCGAATCCTTGAGACAGCTGAATGATAGAGAGGTATATACAAAATTGGGTGATAATCCAACAGTGAAGTACAGGAATGAACTGACAAATTTGGTGTTGTATGCTAAGCACAATAATATTATAAATAAAACGATTCAGGAAAAGATCATTCCAGAGTTGCCAGTCATTCCTGTTTTTCATTATCTCCCTAAAACTCATAAAAATCTACTTAGTCCACAGGGCAGACCCATCATAGCGGGCATAGATTCCCTGAATGAGCCCATGTCAGAGCTAATTGATTCATTTTTACAGCCTTTGGTTAGGGACTTGCCGAGCTATATACAGGACACCACGGCCCTTTTGAATAAAATCCAAAATTTAAAATGGAAATCCTCATACAGGTTCATCTCAGCAGATGTTTCTTCACTATATACAACTATACAGCACGAGAAAGGAGTCAAAGCAATTGAACATTTTTTGGAACAGAACACTCAATTTACATCTCCTACTAAGATTTTTATATTAAGGGCAATAGAATATCACAATTTTTTTTCTGTTTCAGAATAGTTTCTATCTCCAGAGGCGTGGGACGGCAATGGGGGCAAAATTCGCCCCCTCATATGCCAACCTGTATATGGGTTGGTGGGAGCTGTCCCACGTCTTTGGAGATAGAAACCCCTTCAGAGCTAAGAATTCAATTCTACAGGTATATTGACGATCTGCTTTTTGTGTTTGAGGGGGACCAGGAGGAGGCAGAAGAGTTTTGCAGATATCTCAATAACAACAATTGTGATTTAAAATTTACTAGTGAGCAGAGCAGCACACATATAAATTTTCTTGACATCACATTAACAAGCAAAAACAAACACACCATTGAGACTAGTATCTACAGGAAGCCAACAGCTGTGAACACTATTCTCAAATTTAACTCATGTCATTAAAGACATGTTGTTAAGGGCATTCCCAAAGGAGAGTATACAAGAATCAAAAGGAATTGTACTAATGAGGATGAGTATCAGACTAAATCACAAGAAGCAACAAAGAGATTTATTGATAGAGGCTACAATGAGAAAATCCTAAAAGAGGCAAAAAGTAGTGTGGATTTAATACCTAGACAAGATTTACTTAAAGGGACAGTTTACTCAAAAACTTTCTTCCCTTTAATTTGTTCCCAATGATCCACTTTACCTGCTGGAGTGTATTAAATTGTTTACAAGTAACTCCTTTACCCTTATATTGGCATTTGAAATTGTAAATTTAGCATGTGGTATCCCCACCTATTCTGAAAGTTTGTGGCCGTGCGTACCAGCTATAGATAAGCTTTCTAAACACAGCCAGCAGAAGAAATTACACTCCTAGTGTGATAAAGCAGAGATAAGGTAATACAATGTTGATTTTCCATTGTTCTCTCAAAGTACTGGTGATTGTTTTATGGACAGATGTAAGATAAAGAAGCAGGTATATGTGCACAATGTGATACAGTAATGAGATCTGATTATATCTACAAGCTCAACCTATTTTATTAGGCTGTGGCTTCAAAACACAAAGTCAGAGCTTTAATATACAGAAATAAACCTCAAAAAGCTAATTTTCATACATTTTTACTCTGCAGTTGGTAAAAAAAGCAATTGTAAACACATTAAGGGAAAAACTATTTTACAGTATACTGTCCCTTTAAATATAAAAGTAAGCAGAGAAAAACATTTCACAATAAAAAGATCAAATTCATTACAACATATAGTCTAGAGTATAATAAGGTGTGCAACAATATCAGAGATTCCATACCCATCCTTTACTCTGATCCCATTCTAAAAGAGATCTTGAAGGAGGGTTGTGATTTTATCTCAAAACGGGGTAAGACATTAGGTAATTTTCTCTCTCCCTCAGATGTAAAATCTAAAAAAACAACATGCTGGTTAAAACAAAGAAAAGGCTTTTTCAAGTGTAGGCATCCAATATGCACTACCTGTGATTATGTTAAAGAAGGTGAATAATTTAAATCTACTGTTACTAACAAAACATATAAAATACATCATTATATTAATTGTTCAACTACTCACGTAGTCTACCTACTTACATGCAAGATTTGTTATCAACAATATACAGGGAAAACCAAAAGACCCCTAAAAGAGAGATTTTTGGAGCACCTACGCTCAATAGAGGATGAGCATTCAGATACACCAGTATCAAGACATTTTAAAACATTACACAATGCAGACATAACAGCTCTCACCATACAGGGAATTGATTTTGTTCCCCGCTGGAGAAGAGGGGGTGATAGAGAGATGTCACTTGATAAAAGGGAAGTCATGTGGATGTTCAATCTACAGACTACCCATCCCCATGGGTTGAATATGAGAAGAGATTTAGATCTATTTGCCAAATAATATATATCCTATACAGAATTTTATTACAAAATGTTTAAGCAAAATAAAGGGTTTAAACAATTTTTAGACATGTCTCTTGTCATAGGCTCATTTGAACATTCTTTTCCCCTTTAAACAAATATAACAACTGAGTGTAGTTGAGATTCAAACAATATATAATAATATTCGTCCACAATTAAGCTATTCTTTTGCTTTAAGTGCACAATAAGAATTATATACTGCATGTATACAATAATATATATGTTTTTCCTTAATATGCTCTAATCACAGGTTTATATGTGTTATTTTTTCTTGTTGGATATAACCACATCAATTTATACAAATTTTCATGTATCTCTATTGTATGTGATTTAATGAATATAGAAATAAGGTTTCTTGTCATAGGCTCCCTTACTAAAAACAGCAATTTACAAGTTTTTCCTACATGTAATCTCACTTTAAGTACTGTGAGAATAAAAGGAGAACAGAACAGGTGCATCAATTAGAAGTGACCAAGTGCGTGGAGCACGAAACGTTTGCTGTTTTTTGCACCTGTTCTCTTACTTGTATTTTGCACTATTGTGCTGACCACTTTTTATAATTTTTTTGTATGTTTTTAACAAACATTGGAATAAAGCTGAACTTTTAACTTATTTTTGGTCTTGGAGCGCTATTTTCATGTTCTCTCTCTGGACTTTTATTCAAATTATTTAATAGCTGTCCTGTTACTAAAACATCAAACATTACATCTAGATTTTTAACCATAACGAAAAAAGTACCATAGAGGCTCCTATGGAGTGTCCCAGGCTCCCCTCACGGAGAGGGCATCCGGGTTAAAAGGAGAGTAAGTGAACATAACAGAAAACATTTTACTTATATAGTGGTATTAAAGTATCATAGCACAACCTTTAAGATGCTCACAGTCCGACGGAAATCTTCTGCCTGGATGAATCAAGAATCTGTTGACGGGGGTGTTGGTCCTGTTTTAAGTCTCTTCGATGGTACTCTTGACCACGTAGGACGCTGTTCTTTGGGTCTATCTCTAAGTTGATCCATCTGTGGTGGCTGGAAGTCTAGGACTTTCTCTGATGGTGGCTCAAAAGTGATATTAAGCTTCTTGGTCAGAGAGTCCAGATCATTGTAGTTTTTGTACACTACTTGGGATCCATTGTGATTGATATTGAGACTAAATGTAAAGCCCCACTGATATCTTATGTTATTTTCTTGGAGTTTTTTAGTTATAAAGCGCACCTCTCTTTGCCTTTGAATAGTTTGAGGGGCGGGCATAAGTCCTGAAATATCTGTAGAGAGTGGTTGTGAAAAGAGATAGTTTGCCAAGTCCTGGCCGCCTGCCAGATCTCCTCTCTTGTGGTGAATTTTAACAGCCGTAGTATAACATCTCTGGGTGGAGCAGGGGGTTTGGAAGGAGGCCTCAGAGCTCTATGAATCCTTTCTATGTCATTGTTTATAAGTGGGGCGGATCTGGGCAATAGATGTTGGAACAATTCTTTAACATAGGATTTTAGGTGCTCCTGCTGTATCTCCTCAGGGAAACCCCTGATTCTTAAATTATTTCTCCTCCCCCTGTTATCTAAATCTTCCAGATTATCTTGCAATGTTTGAATCATGGAGTCCTGGATAGATAGCTGCTGGGTGTTGGAGCTAACCAGATTATTTAACCCCTTAACGACCGAGGACGTGCAGGGTACGTCCTCAAAAAAAAGGCAGTTAATGCCTGAGAACGTACCCTGCACGTCCTCGGTTTGGAAAGCAGCTGGAAGCGATCCTGCTCGCTTCCAGCTGCTTTCCGGTTATTGCAGTGATGCCTCGATATGGAGGCATCCTGCAATAACCTTTTTAAGCCATCCGGTGCAGAGAGAGCCACTCTGTGGCCCTCTCTGCACCGGAGATCGGTGGCTCCCTGCGTTGGTGGGTGGGAGCCGGACCGGGAGGCGGGTGGCGGCCATCGATGGCCCTGGTTATGTGCAGGGGGGGCGGGATCGTGGGCGGGGATGAGCGGGGGCGCGCACGGACGCGCGCGTGCACGGGAGGGCGGGGGCGGGCGCGTGCACGGGGAGGGAGCGGGTGGGAACCGCTACACTACAGAAAATTTGTTAATAAAAAATGTTTAAATGCCTTAATATTTAAAAAAAAAAAAAAGATCAGCAAGGTGGTGGGGGTTTGTCTGTGTGTGGGGGGGGGGGAAGCTACACTACAGAAAAAAGCCAAATAAAAATAAAAAAAGCACTTTTTTTTTGCAAACTGGGTACTGGCAGACAGCTGCCAGTACCCAAGATGGCCCCCAATGAGGCAGAGGGGATGGTCAGAGAGCGGTTTTGGGGGGGATCAGGGAGGTTGGGGGCTAAGGGGGGGATCCTACACCCTAGCATATGTAAATATGCTAAAAAAAAAATTTTATTTTTAAAAAACCCTTTTATTTTAGTACTGGCAGACTTTCTGCCAGTACTTAAGATGGCGGGGACAATTGTGGGGTGGGGGAGGGAAGGGAGCTGTTTGGGAGGGATCAGGGGGTGGGATGTGTCAGGTGGGAGGCTGATCTCTACACTAAAGCTAAAATTAACCCTGCAAGCTCCCTACAAACTCCCTAATTAACCCCTTCACTGCTAGCCATAATACACGTGTGAGGCGCAGCAGGATTTAGCGGCCTTCTAATTACCAGAAAGCAACGCCAAAGTCATATATGTCTGCTATTTCTGAACAAAGGGGATCCCAGACAAGTATTTACAACCATTTGTGCCATAATTGCACAAGCTGTTTGTAAATTATTTCAGTGAGAAACCTAAAATTGTGAAAAATTTAACTTTTTTTTCAATTTGATCGCATTTGGCGGTGAAATGGTGGCATGAAATATACCAAAATGTGCCTAGATCAATACTTGGGGTTGTCTACTATACTACACTAAAGCTAAAATTAACCCTACAAGCTCCCTAAAAGCTCCCTAATTAACCCCTTAACTGCTGGGCATAATACACTTGTGGTGCGCAGTGGCATTTAGCAGCCTTCTAATTACCAAAAAGCAACGCCAAAGCCATATATGTCTGCTATTTCTGAACAAAGGGGATCCCAGAGAAAAATTTACAACCATTTATGCCATAATTGCACAAGTTGTTTGTAAATAATTTCAGTGAGAAACCAAAAGTTTGTGAAAAAATTTGTGAAAAAGTGAACGATTTTTTGTATTTGATCGCATTTGGCGGTGAAATGGTGGTATGAAATATACCAAAATTGTCCTAGATCAATACTTTGGGATGTCTACTAAAAAAAAATATATACATGTCAAGGGATATTCAGGGATTCCTGAAAGATATTAGTGTTCTAATGTAACTAGCGCTAATTTTGGAAAAAAGTGGGTTGGAAATAGCAAAGTGCTACTTGTATTTATGGCCCTATAACTTGCAAAAAAAGCAAAGAACATGTAAACATTGGGTATTTCTAAACTCAGGACAAAATTTTGAAACTATTTAGCATGGGTGTTTTTTGGTGGTTGTAGATATGTAACAGATTTTGGGGGTCAAAGTTAGAAAAAGTGTGGCTTTTTCAATTTTTCCTCATATTTTATATTTTTTTTTATAGTAAATTATAAGATATGATGAAAATAATGGTATCTTTAGAAAGTCCATTTAGTGGCGAGAAAAACGGTATATAATATGTGTGGGTACAGTAAATGAGTAAGAAGAAAATTACAGCTAAACACAAACACCGCAAAAATGTAAAAATAGCCTTGGTCCCAAACGGACAGAAAATGGAAAAGTGCTGTGGTCATTAAGGGGTTAAGTTATCTTGACCATCCTCAAGATATTCTATTCTGGATACCATTTCGTTAAGATCTTTTTTTAAATCTCTTATTTCTTCTTTGATTAAGGATTTAAGTGCCTCAATATCTGTCTTGGAGGGCAAACTAGCTATCTGAGATTGTATAGTAATTAATGAGTCCCTCTGATTTCCAGCAGCCTCTGAGGATGTATCAGTGCAGCTGCCCACTTGTGTCTGAGGCAATTCTGGTGTAGGGCAGTCTTGAGTATGAAAAAAAGCGGAGACTGATGGAGTCAGTGCTGGGTTTTTGTTTTGTTTTTCTGGTTTATTTCCTTTTTTGTCAGCCATTGTTGCTGCTATGCTTTAAAGTGGGATTTGTAGAATCGGGGTACTGTCTCTTTAAGAAGAGTTGACCTTGCTGAGGGAACAAGGTATGCAGGTATGCTAATTGTAATCTGTGTAGAAATTTTGCAACTCTCTGTCTCTCTTAACTTTGTACAAATTCACTGGCCTTAGGTGCTGAGTGTCACCCACATGGATGTTTGGTAAACTTTTAAACCTGATGTTAAGGTACTGTCTCTTTAAGGGTAGTTATCTTTGTTGAAGATACAGGATACACAAGTATACTGAGAATGCGCTATGGAAAAGATTGGAGATCTTCGTCTTGCTGTCCTTGTCTCTGTATAAATTACTGAGATTTTGCTTCCTGTATCCCCTTATGAGTCAACTATCTGCAAATCAAAAATGACCCCCACGTGGATGCCTTTTGCACATTAATCTTGGTAAGGCTGGTATGTCTCAAACAATGGAGTCCCTGACAGGGTAAGACCTCTGTATTCCACCCTCGTGGTTACCCTTATTGTGTTTGTGTACGGAGGTTCTCCCCAGGCTGTTGTTCCCCACACCTTAAGTGGCGCACCTCTAAATACTGGCTGCAAAGACTCCCAGCCCGAAAAGACTGCCCCTTCTGCTGTATTCCCCGTTTCACCAGCAATCAGGAGGCCATCCGACAGTCTGATGTCTTTTTGATCAATCTGCTGGGCTTAGTGTGGTGTGATCGTTACTCCCGATTGAGGGGGAAGAGAAAAAATGGTGTCCGCCTCTCTTGCCTTGAACTCCTCCGCTCACAAGAACAGCTGCTCTCCTCTTTAGGGGTAAGAATAGTGACCGGATCTGTCCTACAATTCCCCTGCTTATTTAAATTAAGTTTAGTCCCCCCAACTTGCTGGCTATTAGGCTCTGAAGGGCTGACAGCAACGGAGCTCTCTCACTCTGCTGCCATGTCCCAGCACGGCAAAGCTCTGCCCCCCCAAAGGCTACGAGTTTTTAATGTTCCCATGTGACGTCATTTACATGAACTATCCTCTGATACAGAACAAGGTGATTGAGAGTCTGCTGGAAGCAAAGAAGAATCCCTGCTGTGTCTTTCTGAGGGGAAGTCACCCCTCTTAAAAAAGGAGATCCCACCGGCTGTGGCTCTGAAGCATCCAGTCCCAAACTCTCAGGTTCTGGCTGATGTCTTCTATTCCGACGTGTGACTGTCCCTCCTTCAGTAAGGACTACATAAGACCTTGGTTCTGGAGAGCATCCTATTACGGTAGCAGGCGTCTTCCATTTCTTCTCATCATCCAGTTTAACTCTGACATTTTGGTCCACATTCAGCTCCTGCAAAGGCCTCACAGAGTGCTTTCTGTCATAGTTCTGTTTTTCACCTCTTCATCCATCCTAAGGACCTTGTCCTGAGAAATAGGGGGGGCTGGCTGGAAGACACCCACAGAGGGTAGAGTGGTGTAGATCTGGCATCCTAACACCAGCTGGGCTAAAACCTGTGTCTTGGATGGGAGTCTCCCTATAGGAAAAGAGAGCTAGGTACGGATCAGATTGCTTCAGAATGAACTTGGAAATTTGAACTGCCCTTTCGGCCATTCCATTGGCCTGTGGGTAAAGCAGACGACGTAGAATGGATGAAATCATATTGACTGCTGAAGATCCGAACTATGGAAGCAAGCTGCATTTCGTTATCACTCACTAGCTCCATCGGTATGACCCACTGGGCGAACAAGCTTTTGAGACGAGGGATAACAGCCAGACTGGTGGGCTCATTCAGGGGTGCAATCTCCAAATACCTGGAATAGTAGTCGATCACAACCAGGTACTTCTTCCCATAGAGTTTGCACAAATCTGTGGCTATCTTCTGCCACGGGCCTGCAGGCAGCTGGGTAGAAATTAAGGGCTCTCTTCTCTAAATAGGCATGCGTTCCCGGCAAAAGGCACATTTTGACACGTGGCTTGCAATATCGGTGCTGATCCCAGGCCACCATACCACCGCAGCTGCCCTTTCTCTGCACTTTGAAATGCCCAATTGGCCATTGTGAATCCTGCTTAACATCTGATGCCGCATGCTAACAGGAATAACAATACCGTCTTGGAACAGCACTAAACCATCCAGCTTCGTGAGCTGTGACCTCTCTGACTGGTAAGAGCTTAAAGACATCCAGGCTGCCCGGCACTTGGGCCAACCTTTCTTTATCTATTAAATAACCTCTTGATGATCTGTATCTAAACGTGTTTCATTTCTTATTTGCTCTAGCTTCCTTGACAAGATGGATTTAGATGACATAACTGAATATAAATACACTTTCACATCTGATTCAGTTGAAGATCCTTCAGCAGCAGCCAGTGGGAGCCTGGAAAGTGTATCTGCCACTACCAGTTTCCCCAGCACATGCACTGCCTTAACGTTGAACCTGAGCAGCCTCATCAGAAGTATATGGCATCTTAGGGATGTCTTGTCAATATCATATGAATTGATTAGAGGGACTAGTGGTTTATGGTCAGCTTCAAGACTAAATTTCTCTAAACCCACTAGGTAACACTGGAAGCACTCACAGGCCCAAACTGCAGCCAGGCACTCTTTCTCAATTTGGGCGTATTTCGATTCTGCTGCCATCAGTGTACGGGAACAGTAAGTGATGGGCTGTAGTTTGTTCTCATTCAGCTGCAAAAGGGCAGCCCCTAGCCTATAACTGCTTGCATCAGCACTAACTACAGTCTTTTTAGAAGGGCTGTAGAACCCCAACACTGGGGCAGACCCCAGCAGGGACTTGACCTGTATAAAATCTTTTCCTGTGGAGGTCCCCAGACCCAGGCAACATCTTTCTTCAACAACTCAGTGATAGGGTGGAGTACTGTGGATAAATCTGGTAGGAACCTGCCCACATAATCCACAAGGCCCCGCTCATGTACATCAGAAGGCCTTTTCATCTGTTCAATAGCAAGGATTTTATCAGGGTCTGGCTTGATGCCATCTCCATTGATGATATGCCCAAAATAACATAACTCAGATTTTCCATAGTGCCATTTCTCTTTATTTAATTTCAGCCCCGAACTCTCTAATGGTCTGCAGCACACAGCTCAATCGCTGATCATGTTCTTCCTGTGTAGAACCATATACTAAAATGTCATCCATGACGACTGTTGTGCCCTTGTGATCCCTTAAGAGGGAACTCATCTCTCTTTGAAAGATTTCAGTAGCAGAGGATATCCAAAGGAGAGTCTGCAGAAGCAAAACCGACCTATCGGTGTAATGAAGGTAGTCAGTTCGCGACACTTTGGATCTAGAGGTATCTGCCAGAAGCCACTGGAAGCATCCAGTGTAGAGAACTTCGCCCAGCCAGTTTCGGAGCTATGTCTTCAAGCGTTGGCAGCACATCTCTCTCTCTTTTTAATGCCTCATTCAGCCGTTTCAAGTCTACACAGATGCGTACTTTCCCGTTCTTCTTCGAAACGGGTACAATGGGGGCAAACCAGCAGTCAGTTGCTTTGACAACCTCTACAATAACCCCCATATTCTTCAGACACAGAAGTTCCTTCTCCACTTGAGGCATGAGTGGGAATGGAATTCTACGAGGAGTAGTAATGCTGTATTGGACTGCATCAACTTTAAGTGCTATTCGGACTGGGTTGAAATTTAGCAGGCCCAATTCACCAAACATGTCTTCTCTAATCTTGTTAACTCTGGTGACAAGGCCCAAACCACAGGCTGCTTTCCTGCTCAATAGGTTGTTAACACACTGTCCTCTAATTACATCTACCACATGGTGAATTTTTTCTGTTTGTACTCGCAGCTGGCAATAAATTTCCTCGCACAATCAATGCGGAAACCAGGACTATAAACTTATGTTTGAACTTTCTCCAGCTGAGGCGGTCGAGGCAGTTTTATGAATGCTGCAATGGACATAACAGTGATGTCTGCTCCTGTGTCAATCTTGAATGCAACCTTGGCTCCCATTACAGTAAGGATAACCCACCAATCTTCATCTGAACCAGACCGTTCAACAACAGACCCTACAAAGGAAACTTCTTGATACTCCTGGTCACTATCCACCTGCATATCCTTAATGGACTCAGTTTTACACACCACTTAAAAATGGCCCATTCGGTTACACTTTCTTCATTTTTTATCTTTAGGGGGGCATATTACATTCTGATTATGGGACATGTTACACTGCATGCAGCGAGCCTGCTGCACTCATCTGCTTCTGGGCCTATCTGTTGCCCTTGGTCTACTGCTCACACTGTGCCTTTCACCTGCAGCTCTCATGAACTGCTGCACTTCATCCACAATACTCTCAGACCTCATGTCAGCATTTTGCTTTTTCACCAGTTCACTCTTGCAGGCCATCCTAATAGCCCCATCTAACGTCAATTCAGCCTCCAACTGTAGCTTCAGTGAGACCTCAGCATCTGCAATTCCTATAATTATTCTGTCTCTCTTTAGCAACACCAAACTCACAGAATTCAGCTAGTTCATACAGGCTGCGCAAAAATGACTCCACAGATTCTCCCACATGCTGAGCATGTTTATGGAAACAGGCCCTCTCATGAATTACATTACGTTTGGGTACAAAGTGAGCACTGAGTTTGTTCATAACTATTTCAAAGTCAAACTCTTCCCCTCCATGGAATGTAAAGGCATTAATCACTGGCTCCACGTGTTTCCCCATAGAGTATAAAAGAGAATTAACTTCACCACTCTCCTTGTCCAGCTTGGAAGCAATCCTGAAGCGTTGAAATCGCTGTAGCAATGTGGGCCAAGCTGCAGGCTGAGAGAAGTCAAAAGGCTCTGGTGGGGTAAACTTCGAAATCGTCATTAATCAGGAAACAGAAGCACAGAACACAGCATAGAAGATATGCTTTTTTATTGCAGAGTATAGAAGTATACAGACTGCACAACACATCAGACTTAGTACTTGCGACATAGACTATAATGGCTATAGGCTATGCCCCCATCCGGTGACGTCACACTCCCACTCTCATCACACCTTCTATTGCTTTATCTATATCTATTGTTGTTTTGGTAGAATGCAAAAATACATAGGGATTTTCTGCTGGAGCATGCCTAGAAGCTGTGAACTCAGTTGAAATACTACACTACGGAAAAATATGTAAAAATAAAAAAAATAAAACATTTTATGGCAAACTGGCGCACAATAAGGTAGAGGGGGAGGGTTAGAGAGCTGTTTGGGGGGGGGGGATCAAGGAGGTTGGGGGCTAAAGGGGGATCCTACACAGCAGAATATGTTTTTTTTTTTTTAAAAATATACAAAACACTTTTATTTTAGTACTGGCAGACTTTCTGCCAGTACTTAAGATGGCGGGGACAATTGCGGCGTGGGGGAGGAAAGAAAGCTGTTTGGGAAGGATCAGGGGGTGGGATGTGTCAGGTGGGAGGCTGATCTCTACACCAAAGCTAAAATTAACGCTGCAAGCTCCCTACAAGCTACCTAATTAACCCCTTCACTGCTGGGCATAATACAAGTGTGGTGCGCAGCTGCATTTAGCGACCTTCTAATTGCCAAAAAGCAACACTAAAGCCATATATGTCTGCTATTTCTGAACAAAGGGGATCCCAGAGAAGCATTTACAACCATTTTTGCCATAATTGCACAAGCTGTTTGTAAATAATTTCATTGAGAAACCTAAAGTTTGTGAAAAAGTGAACGATTTTTTTTTATTTGATCTCATTTGGCGGTGAAATGGTGGCATGAAATATACCAAAATGGGCCTAGATCAATACTTTGTGTTGTCTACTACACTAAAGCTAAAATTAACACTACAAGCTCCCTAATTAACCCCTTCACTGCTGGGCATAATACACGTGTGGTGCACAGCGGAATTTAGCGGCCTTCTAATTACCAAAAAGCAATTTCTGAACAAAGGGGATCCCAGAGAAAATTTTACAACTATTTGTGCCATAATTGCACAAGCTGTTTGTAAATAATTTCAATGAGAAACTTAAAATTGTTCAATGTAACTTTTTTTTAATTGATCGCATTTGGCGGTGAAATGGTGGCATGAAATATACCAAAATGGGCCTAGATCAATACTTGGGGTTCTCTACTACACTAAACTAAATCTAAAATTAACCCTACAAGCTTCCAAATTAACCCCTTCACTGCTGGCATAATACACGTGTGGTGCGCAGCGGCATTTAGCGGCCTTCTAATTACCAAAAAGCAACCACAAAGCCATATAAGTCTGCTATTTCTGAACAAAGGGGATCCTAGAGAAGCATTTACAACCATTTGTGCCATAATTGCACAAGCTGTTTGTAAATAATTTCAGTGAGAAACCTAAAGTTTTTGAAAAAGTGAACGATTTTTTTTATTTGATCGCATTTGGCGGTGAAATGGTGGCATGAAATATACCAAAATGGGCCTAGATCAATACTTTGGGATGTCTTCTAAAAAAAAATATATACATGTCAAGGGATAATAAGGGATTACTGACAGATATCGGTGTTCCAATGAAACTATCGATAATTTTGAAAAAAGTGGTTTGGAAATAGCATGATGTGTAACAGATTTTGCGGGTCAAAGTTAGAACAAGTGTGTTTTATGTCCATTTTTTCATCATATTTTATAATTTTCTAGTAAATTATAAGATATAACGAAAATAATGGTATCTTTAGAAAGTCCATTTAATGGTGAGAAAAACGGTATATAATATGTGTGGGTACAGTAAATGTGTAAGAGGAAAATTACAGCTGAACACAAACACCGCAGAAATGTAAAAATAGCCTTGGTCCCAGAAGGTCAGCAAATGGAAAAGTGCTGTGGTCATTAAGGGGTTAAAAGGACACTGAACCCAAATTTTTTCTTTCATGATTCAGATAGAGCATGAAATTTTAAGCAACTTTCTAATTTACTCCTATTATTAATTTTAAAAGCAGGAATGTTAATCTTAGCAGCAAGACCATTTTAGGTTCAGCACCATGGATAGCGCTTGCTTATTGGGGGCTTACATTTATCCACCAATAAGCAAGCATAACCCAGATTCTTAACCAAAAATGGGACGGCTCCTATGCATCACCTTCCTGCTTTTTAAATAAAGATAGCAAGAGAACGAAGAAAAAATATAATAGAAAAGTTGCTTTAAATTGCATGCTCTATCTGAACCATGAAAGAAAAAATTTGAGTTTAGTGTCCCTTTAAATTTTAATGAATATTTTACATTTGACTTGTTAGTGATTTTTGAGTAGGGGAGCTGAGAATCCCCCCTCCCCTAACTGTTTAGATTTGTATATTAGAGCACTGGAGCTGGTGCTGATCCCTATAAATAAAGATCAAAGACAGAGCCCTCAAACCAGTATTGTTACCCAAACAGGCAGTATTATTTATATGTTCTAGCAAAGCTTTGTAATAGCCTTCCGAGTAATAACTTGATGCTCTAGAGCTCTCTGTTCTGGCAACATTATCCAACAACTCTCAGCAATACTACGAGTTCCCTCAAAGAAGTTTATAAAGGTGAATTTTAGCTTGAGAGTTGTTTATCCAAATAGAATGAAAGACACATACATTGCAGTATAATGCTCAGAACATAATCAAAACAAACAAAAAAGTGTGTGATTTCTCTTCATGCCACTGTTTTTTATAATCGGGCCCTAAGTGAGGTAGGTAGTTTAGTGATCAGATTAGGTTTGTCAGTGAGAAATGGAAAATGCACTAGGACTTTTTATGGTATTGGTGAAAGATCAGCAAGTGGGTCATGGTTAAAACAGCAGTGTCTTGGGGATGTGCGAGACTACAGAGCAAATCTATATTCCTGCAGATATTTCTCTACCCTTCACTAATCATACTATGGGGACCTGCCTTTATAGAAAGCCTGCAATACATATACAGTACATGTGTATCTTGAATGGCAGAAAGAAATACAATTATATTTTAAAAGTGGGATACAGCTCCATGGGAAATAGGATGACTTCATATGTCTTATCAGAATTAAATTATGTTTAGAAACCTGTATCTATTGCATACATATATCATTATATAATAATAGTAATAATAATATTTTATTGTAACATTGAGACCCATTTTAATATAGCAACATGAATATTACTGTAACAAAAGAGTGACATATCATAGGAGTGACAATGTAAAATTCTCATGATAATTTGAAAAGTGCAGGGAACAAGGGAGCCAGGTAGTCTTAAAGGCCCTGGGGCTAAGAGTTCTGCTAGTCTTACAGGTGTATGGAGTAGTCTTAAAGGGGCAGAGGGACAAGTAGTCTTCAAGGGGTAAAGGGTTAGTGTGTCAGAAAGTCTTAAAGTGCAAGGGGATACATTAGTCCTAAACAGGCAGAGGGTAGGTTGGTTGATAGTCTTATAGGGGTAGGGTGTAGTTAGTTTTAAATAGACTGGGGTTACAGAAGGATAACGATGTCAGGTTTTCTTGATAGACAAGGTAGAGGGTAGATAGACTTAAAGGTGCATATAGTCAGGTAGTCTTAAAGGGACAATTGTTAAAGGGGTCAGGTAGTCTTAAAGGTGCAAGTGGTAGGGGTAGGCAGTCCTAAAGGTGCAAGGGGTAGAGTAAGGGGGATAAAATGCATTTTTTGTCTGACTCGCATCAGGAGGGTTAAAACTAAAGGTTATTTACTCCCTACCCCTTTAAGACTACCTTCTCGTACACTTTTAATACTATTTCCACTTGACTTTTTAAGAATATCTTCCTTTTCCCCTTTAAGACTATATACTCATTTAAGAACACATGCCCCTATAAGTTTATATAACCCTTTACCTTTGCCCTTTAAAACTACCAATCATGTATCCCTTAAAGAAGACCTGAACCTTACTGTCCCTTCGAAGGCTGCCTGACCTTCTTTAAGATTATATACCCCCGTTCCTGCCATTTAAAAGTACCAGCTCCTCTGCCCCTTTAAGTTTACCTGACCTCTCAACCTTCTGCCCCTTAAAGTCCACCTTCTCTTTATGACTAATTCCTCTACCCCTTTAAGACTATCTTTCCCTACACCTTTTAAACAATCTCCCTCTACAGTCGTTTAGACTATCTTAGACTATCTAACCCCTAACTCCTGCATCTTAAAGGCTATATTCCCACTGCCCATTACATATATGAACCCCACAACTTCCTGTCCCTTTAAGAGTATTTAGCCCTTTCTCTTTATGATTGTCTCTTCACCTTTAAAACTAATTTTCCTATCTACTTCCTACCTCCTCCCTTTAAGACTACCTGACCCCCTGTCCATTTATGTCTACCACCTCTTAACAACTCTTCTGCCCTTTTAAGACTACCTGAACTTCTGCACCTTTAAGAATACCTGCCCTCCTTACCCCATTTCCCTTAAAGACTGTGAGGCCCATTTATCAAGCTCCCGATGGAGCTTAAAGGGCCGTGTTTCTGGTTAGTCTTCAGACTCGCCAAAAACAGCAGTTATGAAGCAGCTCCATAACCCAATCTGCCTGCTCTGAGTACGATCGGGTTGATTGACACCCCCTGCTGGCGGCCCATTGGCCGCGAGTCAGCAGGGGGCGGCGTTGCACCAGCAGCTCTTGTGAGCTGCTGGTGCAATGCTGAATACGGAGAGCGTATTGCTCTCCGCATTCAGCGAGGTATGTCGAACCTGATCCACAGTGTCGGATCAGGTCCGACAGACCTTTGATAAATATCCCCCTATCTCTCCTTACCTTTTTAAGATTCTCTTTCCTACCCATTTAACTATTCCCCATACCCCTTTAAGACTATCTTCCTCTACTCATTTAAGACAATCTAGCATTACCCATTTCAGACTATCTACCCCCTAACTCTTGTCCCTTTCAAACTATATAGCCATACCTCTTTAAGTCTATGAAATCCAACTCCCTGCCCCTTTAAGACTACCTTATTCCCGGACCCTTTAAGACTTCCTGACCTCCTAATGCCATCCACTTTTCACCCCCTACTACCCTGCCCCTTTAGCACTACCTGGCCTTATCACCTACCTTTTTAAGACAATATATATTGTAACAAATGTTATTATAATGAAAGCTTGTAGCAGAGTTAGGGATATGATTTATACATTTTTTATTAGAAATGTATGTGGAGTTACCAACTGTTAGTCGTGAAAAATAAACAAGTGTCCTTTCTTTTGATACATCTGTGTCACTGAGGTCTATATAGGGGGTGACACAGTTGTTTCTCATGTTTGCTTAATTTTTTATCATAAACCTGTTATGTCTCTGCCCAGTGGCCTCTTTCTCTTCCATCTCACAGCATTAAAGGGGTCTGATCTTAAGTTTGATGTTTGAGCCTTGCAGTATCAAGATTTTTTTGTCTTGTTTTGAGGACAGCTAGCTGTGCTGTGTTCTTTACAGTTGCAGTGAGTGGGCTCAGCAAGGCCATTTCTTGGGTGTGTTTGATGTATTTTTTCATCTTTCAGCATATTAAATAAGTTATTTACACCTGCAGGGTTTGCATATCTCTCTCACTTTGTTAAGGATATATCTAAATATAAAGTCAGATTGCCTAAACTGACAGAAAAAAATAGAAAAGATACTGCATATGAAACAAGCAAATAACTGTGTTTCAATCACATTGAGCAGCACCTAGTATTACTATATTAAATCTTGTATCCTCTAGGAAATGTTGCTTTCTGTAGAGCTCCATAACTTTGTATGTGAAACTAAATGTGTGCATGTCAAATACCATTAGAAGCAGTTTCGCTTTAGAGCTGTGTTTGCAAAAAAATATAACTGTGAAAAAAAAATTAGGAAAAAAAAAAGAGAATACCAGTGTTTTCTTAAAGGGATAGTAAAGTCCAAATTAAACTTTCATGATTCAGATAGGGCATGTAATATTAAACAACGTTCTAATTTACTTTTATCATCAAATTTGCTTTGTTCTCTTGGTATTCTTAGTTGAAAAAAGTTGAAGGCTGCCTCTTATCTGAATGCATCTGACAGTTTTTCACAGCATAGAAGGCATTAGTTCATGTGTTTCATATAAATAACATTGTGCACATGCATGTGGAGTTGTTTAAGAGTCAACACTAATTGCCTGAATTTCAAGTCTGTCAAAACATCTAAGATAAGGAGGCATTGTGCAGAGGCTTAGATACAAGGTAATTACAGAGGTAAAAAGTATATTTCTATAACAGTGTTGGTTATGCAAAACTGGGGAATGGCAAATAAAGGGATTATCTATCTTTTTAAACAATAACATTGTTGGTGTTTACTATCCCTTTAAAACAACTTTATTTATGTTGAAAGTCTTTCATTTGTTTCCATATAGCAGTTGATTGTACACCCTGAGAACAATAAACACAGTGTCTCAGACGATGTTTCATCTTACAATATCATAGAAACATTTTGTATGTCTTAATTATCCAACAAAAACCTGTAATAAACGTTATAAATAAACAAAATCATATAACCTAAAATAAAGTAAATAAATTCCATGTTTGTGTTGTGAATTATTTTCCATCACAATCTCATCTGAACTCGTCATTTAGCTTAATCATATCCATTTTTACAGAGTATGTAAATTTCTAAATCCCTTATTTGTGGTGTCAACTACCTATCCTCTGATGAATTGTGCATTATCCAAGAGAACCAAATTTTGTTAAATTGTTCCGTGTCCCCCTGTATCCATGCAACCCTTTCAGAAGTAGTATAGATATCTCGTATCTTGTCTAGAATTTCTCTCCAGGTTGGAGGTCCCACCTTCCAGTGTCTCGCTATGCAAACTCTAGTAGCTGTGCAAATTATTTTAATGAACTTATTAATGGCGGAGTTCAGATTGGGGAGTTGTCTATGTAGGAGTGCCTGAGCGATGGTTAGTTCTATCTGTTCATCTAAGACCCTACCAAGGAGATCATTAACTTGTTTCCATATATTTTTGATGGGTTCGCATTCCCACCACATATGTCTATAGGACCCCTGTTCCCCGCACCCTCTGTAACATAGTTTAGATTTATTGAAAGAATAGTGTGATGTTCTCAAGGGCGTAAGGTACCACCTAAATGTTGTTTTTATAGAGTTTTCCCTAAGGTCTGCACTAATGAGGCATTTACAAGAGTCAAAACACATCTGGTCCCATTCATTTTTTGAAAGCTGATCAACCCTGTCCTCTTCCCATTTTAATGATATAGGCGATTTATCGGTGTAATGTGTATCCTGAATCGCTATATACAATTTAGAAATAAGTTGCTTCTCTCTGGTCGGATTCAAGCACATCCTTTCCAGAGCTGTAAATGGAAGCTTCCTTCGGGAAATGTCATATTTATTGAGAGCTGAGGATATTTGAAGATATATGAACCAGCGCAACTTGTGTGGGAGTATTTTTTCCTGTAAGTGATTAAATGAGATTATCTGAGATTGAATGAGAAAGTCTGCAACCCTATAAAGCCCTTTGTTAGCCCACTTATCCACTAATCTATAAGTTTCCTTAGGTAATAAGAGTCTGATCGGTTTGATCCAAGTCCCTGGAGGGAGTAATACTGGGTGTTTGGTTAACTGTTTCCAATGTGAAAGTGTGTCTAATGTTGAGGAGAGACTAAGGCCTTCGTGAAGTGAGTCTTTCCTAAAATTCCATAAGAGGTCATCTGTGTGGTCCAGTCCCATAATATCAGTCTCAATTTTTGTCCAGATAAATTCCTGTATTGGTTTATGAAGGAGTGATGCTTGGGCTATTCTAGCTGCTAAATAATAATTTTGTAAATTCGATACCCCCACCCCTCCCAAACGTCTGTGTCTGGTCAATGTTTGTGAGGCTATCCTTGCTTTTACATCCCCTCTTAAAAAAGAGACTAAATCTGATTGTAATTTTTGGAGTTCCAAAGGAGGGATTTTGTTCGGGAGTGCTCTAAAGAGGTATAATATCCTCCGAAGCACATTCATTTTTATGGATGATAGGCGACCATACCATGAGAAGGTTTCCTTCTTCCAGGATCTCAAGTCTCGCCTAATGGAGCGAAAGAGTGTGATATAATTTAGTTTATATAAACTATCGTAGGTATCTGAAAGTTTGATCCCCAAATAGGTGAGAGAGTCCTTAACCCATTTTATATCAAAGTTGACTTCAATTAATTTTTTAGCAGGGGGGGTTAGTGTTAATGGTAAGGCTTCACATTTGTCGACATTCACCTTATATCCCAAAACCTCAGCAAAGTCTTGCAGAATCCGGTAAAGGTTAGTCAAGGAATCAAATGGGCTTGTCAGGGTCAATAAAATATTGTCCGCAAAAAGCGAGAGCTTATATTCTAAGTTGTGGACCATCACCCCTTTGATATCATCGGCATTTCTAATGGATGTCGCCAGTGGTTCAATGCACAAGGCAAATAGAAGCGGCGACAGGGGGCACCCCTGTATTGTACCGTTTTTTATGTCTATGGTCCTGGATATATATCCTGCTGCACTAATTGTGACTTTTGGAGTTGAGTAGATCCCCTTTAGTGCATGTATGAATGGTCCCTTAAAGCCCATTGTTGAGAGTGTCTGAAACATATAGTTCCAGTCTATACAGTCGAATGCCTTCTCCGCATCCAAGGAAAGGAGCAGAGAATTATGTGAGAGTATAGTGAAGTCACAGGCCATGGGGACTATAGGTGTTGTTACATCTTATGCGTTCAATCCTATAGATGAGTAATAGGGATTGTGGAATTCGGTATCTGTACATTTGGAGGCCACACAAACATTAGAACATAAACAAAAAAGAAACTTGTTAACATATCAACTACGAATGTTGTGAATTTGCCTTTCTATCTTCAATCCTGAAGTCCTCAATCTCCCTAGCCCCCATCCCCCCCAAGCTCCAAAGGATTAACTGAAATCTGAGGGATCCATGCTGTCTGGGATGACATAGGTAGTCTCTATATAGTGGGAGTGGGTCTTAAACATATAAATGCCAAGTCTGAATGTAATAAATGTGCCCTCTCCCCCTGGGATAAGGCCTCATCATCAGAGACCTGGCAAAAGTCTAAACTTGACACCTTCCGTAACTGGTGTAGGTACCCCACCCAAAGATCGGACCCAAGGGGGAGGAAAAAGGAGAGAGAGAAGAGAAGATTGAGTTCACCAGATCATCCTCATCTGAACAGTGGTTGGTCTCCAAATTGGATCCTGCAACAGCTGCTTCCTCTTGATAAGAAGCTGTTAATTACTGCGGTCTCTTCCTCTGAACCGTGGCCCATTTGGTTCTCTTGTGGTTATTTTCTTTGTGTGAGTTGTCAGCTTCTTCCGGAACCCGCTCAGAGGATGGTAGATCCGGGGGTTCTAGATTCAGGTAGGAACATATCTCAGGGATATCTTGATGTTTTCTGATTGTCAGCGTTTTCCCTTCATGTTGTATAAGTAGAGCAAATGGGAAACCCCACCTGTAAGATATTTGATTTTTACGAAGCAGCAGAGTTAAAGGTTTCATGGAGTATCGCCTCTGGAGTGTTTGTATACATAGATCCTGGTAGAACTGAATTATTGTGCCCTGGAACTTGAATGTTGGATTCTGTCTCGCCACCGAGAGAATTGCCTCTTTGTCTGGGAAGCGTAATAATTTGACTATAACATCTCTTGGCGGGTGATCTCCCTTGGGTCTGGCCCTGAGGGCTCGATGTGCTCTTTCAATTTGAAAGTGATCTTCTTCTTTGTGACCTGTGATAGCGTTGAATAATTGTTGCAGGTAGTTCTGTAGGTCAGTGGGCACTATGGATTCTGGGACTCCTTTGAGTGTAATATTGCACCTTCTCGTGCAGTTTTCTAAATCCTCCATTTTGTCTTGAAGATCTTCTAACTCTTGCTTGTGGTATTGGACTTGTTGTGATATCCTATCAGTGGTCTCCTCTCTGAGGTTTTCATTTTCTTCTAGCGTATCAACTCTCGTACCTAAATCCTGCATATCCTGTTTTAGTTCCGTTAGACTCTCAGTCATTGTTGTTTGTATGGAATCTAGTTTTGTCCACATTTTTTCAAAGTTCATGTTTATATCTTGCTTGGATACTAGATCCCTCAAATCTGCTTTTGTGACTGGTGTTAGGTCGGGTGCATTAGGTTCGTCAGTAAACGATTGATCTGATGATCCTGCCATCTCTGATTCTGGTAATTCTAAAGCTTTGTCCCCCTTAGATGGTTTAAAAAATAGGTTGGTTGCTGTTTGTTTGCCTGCTGAAACAGATTTCTTAACCTGTCTGGAAGACATCTTAAGTGAACGGGTTTGCAGCCTTGTACTGTCAGCTCAAGAGTGTTATGGGGGTAAAATCTTCCCTGCAAGAAACTGTGTAATTCTTTGGTTGTAGATATGCTTGTGTTACTTACACGAGTCTGTCATCAATTGTGCCCTCAGCAGCTCAGAAGTTGTTCATTGACTTATATTAGACAAAGTGACCAAGTTTTATTTAGTTTCTGAGAGTCTGTATATAACAGTATGTAGCTTAGTTGATGTTGCTGCAGAACATAGTTGCTCTGATTAAATATGCCTCATTACTACTGCACATCCCGTTAATATGTATGGGCTGCTTGTTGCTGTGCTATCTAATGAATACAATCCCTCAGCCTCCTCACTCCCCTCACTGTATGAGTGATTTTGAGAAGAGATCTACCATGTAGCTGCTAATTTACATGTGCTTCATTGACATCAGTTTATGAGGATATGAGAGAGGCGAGCTGTACTTGTATTGAGCCGTAACTGCTGAGTCTTATGGCGGCTGTTTGCTATGCGTACATTTCATAAATATTACAGAGTCTCATCTTCTGACCGCTTTAAGCCAAAGGGCTGCATATTACAAAGTTCTTCGATAGCGCAGCGGTCTCAATTAGTTATGTCTTACCCCTCCGTGTGTAGCATGGATGGCCACAGTACAATGTCGGGTGTTTCAGTGCTAAGATGCATCACCTTGTGAGAGGTAAGATGGCATCTGCGCTGCATCTGTAATGAGGAAAACTCTCTCCTTCCAGATTTTTCAAGTCTCCGACCTCTCACCACATTTTCGGCACCCAACTGAGGAACCACTGTATGCTCAAAAGTTTCCCTCAGTGGAATAGTGTTGCCTCTGAAGTTTTACACTATGCTGGCAAGCCTCCGCTCACTCCTCTGCACAGAGCTCCAAAATCAAGCGGCCATCTCCGTCTCCTGCTAGGCTCCGCCCCCAAAACAACTTTATTTAAAGTGACATTAAACTAAAAATTGTAATTTGCTTATTAATGAAAATGAAACATTATTGCAATACATATTTATTTTGTATTTTCATTGTTTTTAGTGTAATATACATATTTTTTTTGCTCTAACAAGTGTGCTTGACCAATGTTGACTAGGAAGGCTGGAAATCACATTTTGTAACCCAAGTATGCTGCAAAATGCTAGAAATTTCCCTAACCAGATACACATCTTATACCCCTTGATTGTAAACAATTATGACTAGCTGTAAATGGGTTTGTGAGCTTGTTGTTTTCATTAATTAATTATTTAATTCATCCATTTATTTATGGGTACTTAAATATTTAGTTTAATGGCCCATTAATTACAGGATAATTTTCATTACAGTTATAAAGATCACAACTAATGTGTTTGGCTTGATGGACAGTAAATATTCCTGGAGGCTCAGTGAATATTTTTGTTTGTTTTACTTGTATATGAAAAAGTTATTGTTGCTTAAAGTGATGGTAAATTACAGACTATAAGAATGTTGCAATGAAAAATATATTAGTTTGCAAGTAAAACCACATAATTATTTTTTTAAAGTGTTTATATATTTTATAATAAAAGATTTATAATCCTAATTGGTATTGTCTGTTCCTCCGCTCCCTTCATTTCCTCTTTTGGCTGGGCAGTGATGTATAGAGCAGTCTCATCCACTCTCTACAAAAGCTTTCTATGGGCTTTAAAGGGGCTGGACTTCAAGGCCGCGATCCGATATACGGCACAGGTTTCGACGCAAGCGTAGAAACCTGCGCCGCCCGTAGTTTCAGCTCGCAACTCAAGCTATCTTATATACAGATGCTTAAGTGCCGTAAGTCTGACAAACCAGCGATGTCCAGAAATCTGCGTAAGTACAAATTTCTGGAGTCGCCAGTGGCTTACGGCACTTTAGAAACTGCCGCCGCATAAAAAAACTGACTAAGTTATAAAATCACCCGTTACTGTCTAACACGCCTCCCAAACATAGCCCGACATGTATACCCCTCTATCCGTAATCCCACCTCTCACTCCTAACAATAAATATATTAACCCCTAAACCGCCGCTCCCGGACCCCGCCGCCAGCTACATTATCTATATTACCCCCTAATCTGACCCCCCCTACACCGCCGCCAGCTACATTAAATGTTTTACCCCCTAATGTGAGCCCCCTATGTTTGGGAGGCGTGTTAGACAGTAACGGGTGATTTTATAACTTAGTTTTTTTATGCGTCGGCAAGTCATTGGCGACTCCAGAAATTTGTACTTACGCAGATTTCTGGACATCGCTGGTTTGTCAGACTTACGGCACTTTAGCATCTGTATATAAGATTATTAACTTAGGTTAGGATTTATTTTACAGGTAAATTGGTAATTATTTTAACTAGGTAGCTATTAAATAGTTATTAACTATTTAATAGCTATTCTACCTAGTTAAAATAAATACCAAGTTACCTGTAAAATAAATATAAACCCTAAAATAGCTACAATGTAATTATTAATTATATTGTAGCTATCTTAGGGTTTATTTTATAGGTAAGTATTTAGTTTTAAATAGGAATAATTTAGTTAATATTATTAATATTATTTAGATTTATTTTAATAATAATTAAATTAGGGGTGTTAGAGTTAGATAGGGTTAATATAGTTAATATATATATAATATAATAACTATATTAACCCTAATATAATTAGGGTTAATATAGTTAATATAGGTGGCGGCGGTATAGGGGGATTAGATTAGGGGTTAATAAATTTAATATAGGTGGCAGCGGTGTAGGGGGTCAGATTAGGGGTTAATATATTTAATATAGGTGGCGGCGGTGTAGGGGGATTAAATTAGATTACAGGCAAAAGAGCTGATTACTTTGTGACTTTGCCCCGCAAAAAGCCCTTTCAAGGGCTGGTAAAAGAGCTGGTTACTTTGGGGCAATGCCCTGCAAAAAGCCCTTTTAAGGGCTGGCAATAGAGCTGGTTACTTTGGGGCAATGCCACGCAAAAGGCCCTTTTCAGGGCTATTTGTAGGGTTAGACTTAGGTTTAGTGGTAGGGATATTTTAGGGGTTAATAAATTTAATATAGGTGGCGGCCGTATAGGGGGATTAGATTAGGGGTTAATAAATTTAATATAGGTGGCGGCGGTGTAGGGGGATTAGATTAGGTGGTAATACATTTATTATAGGTGGCGGCGGTGTAGGGGGATTAGATTAAGGGGTAATACATTTATTATAGGTGGCTGCGGTGTAGGGGGATTTAGATTACAGGCAAAAGAGCTGATTACTTTGTGACAATGCCCCGCAAAAAGCCCTTTTAAGGGCTGGTAAAAGAGCTGATTACTTTGGGGCAATGCACCGCAAAAAGCCCTTTTAAGGGCTGGCAATAGAGCTGGTTACTTTGGGGCAATGCCGCGCAAAAAGCCCTTTTCAGGGCTATTTTTAATTTAGTTTAGGGTAGGGACATTTTTGTATTTTAGGGGTTAATATATTTAATATAGATGGTGGCAGTGTAGGGGGATTAGATTAGGGGGTAATATAGTTAAAATAGGTGGCGGCGGTGTAGGGGGCTCACATTAGGTGGTAATAATTTTAATATAGATGGCGGCGGTGTAGGGGGATTACATTAGGGGTTAATAATTTTAATGTAGGTGGCGACGGTGTAGGGGGCTCACATTAGGGGGTTAGACATTTAATGTAGGTGGCGGCGGGGTCCAGGAGCGGCGGTTTAGGGGTTAAACACTTTATTAGGGATTGCGGCGGGGGATCGCGGTTGATAGGTAGATAGACATTGCGCATGCGTTAGGTTTTATTTTGCAGTTCGCGGTTGACAGGTAGATAGACATTGCGCATGCGTTAGGTGTTAGGTTTATTCTGAAGGCAATTTAGGGAGTTACGGGGCTCCAATACACAGCGTAAGGCTTACTACGCCTGCAATGTGTGGCGAGGTGAAAATGGAGTAAGATTTCTCAATTTTCACCACGTAAGTCCTTACGCTGTATATTGGATACCAAACGGCGCTGGTTTGGTATACCTGTCTATGGGCCAAAAAACTACGGCCGAAGGCAGAAATATACGATCGTAACTTCTATGTTACGCCGTATATGTGATACCAAACCAGCGCAATATTTGGCGTCACCGGCTTTTGCGGGCGACGCTGCATATCGGATCGAGGCCCAAGATTGTCAACTGACACACATGTTGATTGGATGTTCACTGGAATTGTCATTAAAAAAAAAAGAGTTTATCCAAGTGGGCCGGCATAGCATTGCAATAAAATCATTACGAACTAATTTAACCCTTTCACAGATAGATTAAAAACTAAATAAAATACACATATACTCTTTTATCAGCAAATATTACATTTTTGGCATTTTATTAGTTAAAGTTTACCATCACTTTAAGCAAGCGAACATTTATTGTGCATGCATATATATCTACCAACTTATCTCAGCTAGGGCAAGATTACATATACGGCGCAAGCTTCAGCACAATCAATCAATCCTGCGACGCTAGTAATTTCACATTGCGCATCGGGGTATTATATAGTATATGGTGCTGGCAGCTCATAAAGTACCGTAAGTCGGATAAACTAGCGATGTCCAGAAATGAGCGTAAATACAAATTTCTGGAGTCGCCAGTGACTTACGGCACTTTAGAAACTGCCAGTGCCTAAGAAAACAAAAAAATAAAAATAAATCTCCCTTAAAAGTCTAACCGGCCTCCCAAAAATAAACTCGACACATAAAACCCCTATATCCGCCATCAAACCCACATCGGAAATAAAAATAAAAGTATTAGCCCGGAAACCAACATCCCCCCACAACGCAATATGCCTAATTAAAGTAATAACCCCTATATCCACCATCAAACCCACATCACAACTAATAATTAAAGTATTAACCCCTAAATCCACCAACCCTAACATCGCAAACTACCTAATAAATGTATTAACCCCTAATCTGCCATTAACCCACATCACAAAGTCCCTATTAAAACTATTAACCCCTAATCCGCCATTAACCCACATCGCAAAGTCCCTATTAAAACTATTAACCCCTAATCCACCAAAATCCACAACTCAAATAACTAATTAAATTACTAAAGCCCCCTAACCTAACACCCCCTAAATTAAACCCAATTACCTAAATTAATAATATGAAATAACAAACAATTAAAAGAAAAAAAACTAACATTACTTTAAACATAATAAAACTAAATTTAAATTAAACTAACAGTACATAAAATAATAAACAAGATTATCCAAAATAAAAAAATTAAACCTAATCCCTATGAAAATAAAAAAGCCCCCCAAAATAAAAACACCCCCTTATCTAATTCTAAACTATGAATAGCCCTTAAAAGTGCTTTTTGTAGGACATTGCCCTAAGTTAAACAGCTCTTTTGTAGTGAAAAAAAATTCTAAGTCCCTCCCAACAGTAAAACCCACCTACCAAACCCCCCAAAATAAATAAACCTAACACTAAAAAAACCTAAACTACCCATTGCCCCTAAAAGGGACATTGGTATGGGCATTGCCCTTAAAAAGGCATTTAGTTCTTTTACTGCCCTTAAAATTGCATTCAGCTCTTTTAAGAAGGCCCATAACCCTAATCTTAAAAAAATAATAAAAAAATAATAAAAATTAAAAAGCCTAAATCTAACCCCCAGGTTGGTACTCACAGTTCCTGAAGTCTGGCGGAGAAGATCCTGTTCCAGGCGGTTACAAATTACAATGGACAGTAAAGGGAAATGGGGGTATGCTGCTTAGAAGCCTGTATCTCAGGCATCTAAGCAGCTACAGACCCCCAAGACCCACCGTTGGAAAGGTAATTGTCTAAACTTTCAAACTGTATAAGTCTTGGGGATCTAAGAAAAAAAGTCAGTTAAAAAAATATATATATTTAAAAAAAATTAAAAAAATCCAGCTTAGCACCCAACTGGGACATTGCTTAGCACTCAAATGGTTAATGTTTCTTTTAACAGGACAATGTACTTAGGCAAGCAGCTCACTTTATTCAAAGCACTTTCATGAACATCCTTTTAAATAGGCCACGCCCTCTCTCCAACACCACAAAGTGACTGGGAGGTTAATTTCATCTGCTGCTTGTTTGCATAGCTAACTCAGCTATTTCAAGTGTTAAAATAAAGGTAAAGAAGATATTTTGAAACAATTTAATACATCCTAGCAGGTAAAATGAATAATTGGGAATATAATAGCCCCTAATGTACCTTTATGCTTACATAAGAAATGTTTAACAAGCACAAAGTGTTTCTCCAAAGTGTTTGGAAATTATTGAAGTAGGGAATGTTAATGAGGAGAGTGTTGAATAATCAAGAGATTGATAAATAAATAAATATAATTAAAAAGCAGAATATTTTGTAGATGATCTACATGTTAATGTGAGAAGATTGAGTAAGTGATTAGATCTAGGGAGGTTAATAAAAAAACTTCTGCTAAATACAAAAAAATACCTTTTCCCAAAGCAGCTGTTTAGTTTATATTCTTGTATTTAAAACAAGGATGTCTGCCTTTCTCAAATGAGGAACCACATGCATGAAGATTTGCAAATTCCAATAATCAAGACAAGTATATATGCAATGATATAAATAGAATTTAAATGTAATATGTTAGGTGAGAACAGTGGCACAATCCCTCATGCACACACAGACTAAGAAATATATATATTGCTTAGTAAAATAAATAAATAAATAAATATAAGACTGATGAAGCAATGGGTGTCCTGATTAAAAAAAGGCCTTGAAGGGTAGATTGTGGCCCCTGAGCCTTACGTTGAAAAACTCTATTGATGTTATCTTTAAAGTAGTTCTCTGATATACAATGTATATTGGATTTCAAACTCCTGCTGTGTGCATTGAACTGTAAAAAATATGCCCTTTCACCTTTCACATGCCCTTAGTGAAGTATTATAGTTGCTTTGCAACATTATGGGCTAGAATACAAGTGGAGCGCAAAATATTGCTTTCTTGAGGCATTTGAGCACCATTTAGTAATACCAGCGCACACAAATGTGCGCTGGTATTACAAGATAGTTTTTTTTTTTAAAAAGGCACAGTAGACTAAACTTTGAGGCAATTTGGGCACTTTTGGGAAATTAACCAGATATCTGGGGCTCCATTACATATGCGGCGTCACCCGCAAAAGCTTGCGCCGCCGGTTTTTACGCGATTTTGGTATTACAAATACGGCGTAGCATACAAGTTACGCGCGTATATTTCACCCGTCGGCCGTATTTTTTTCTCCCATAGATTAACATAGAACAGCCGCGCAATTTGGTATCCAATATAAAGCGTAAGGACTTACGCGCGCAGAATTCAGAAAATCTACTCCATACTCATCTTGCCACACATTGCAGGTGCAGCAAACCTTGCACTGACTAAAAAAACAACAAAACTCCCTGGAAGCCTTAACAAACACAGACATTTAAGCAGCATCTCAAATAGTTAAAGGGGCAGTATACTATGAGATCTGTTTTATAAGCTTTATTTGTGTATTTGAAATAGCTGAATTTGTATTTTGAAGCCACAACCTAATCAAATGCATGTAGCTTGTAGGTATAATCATATCTCATTACTTTATCACATTGTGTACATATACTTGCTTATTTACTTTATATTTCTTCTTAAAACAATCACCAATACTTGGAGAGAACAATGGACAATCATAATTGTATTACCTTTATCTCTTTAGAACCCATTGGGAGTGTAATTTATTCTACTATTAACGCAGCTTGGCATTGATGCTACAATATATATTGGGACAGTCAAGTCAAAAGAAAACCTTTTTGTTTCAAATAGAGCATGTCATTTCAAACAACTTTCCAATTTAATTCTCACACCAATTTTGCTTTGTTCTCTTGGTATTCTTAGTTGAAAGATAAACCTAGGATGGCTCATATGATAATTTCTAAGACCTTGAATGCCGCCTCTTTGCAATTGTGTCAAACAAATCACAAACAACACAACCTCTTACCTGCAGCCTTAAAATACCTGATAATGCACACCTATCAGTAACATCAGTATTATCTATACCCATGTGTCAATTTATATTGGATGTGAGATACATTGATAT
>NC_069499.1:922744778-922829778 GCF_027579735.1 Bombina bombina | reverse complement strand
CAATGACGAAACTGGCTTCCTCCAATCACAGCCAGGCATCACGAGCTGGACGCTCTGGGGTGCAAGCCATGATTGGAGGAAGCCGGTTTTTGTCATTTCTGACGTCACTACAGAGGAACTGAGGCTGAGATCGGCGATCCGGTTTTGCAGGAGAAAAAGGTAAGTATTTCTTAAAATCCAGTGCAATGTTAATTTTCATCAATGAAAGTGCCCCTGTTTTAAAAAGTATTTTTAAAAACCGGGCACTCATTGATGAAAATTGACCTTCACTTTAATGAAGTAGGTGACTGTGCTGGGATCTGGCTGCTTGCTCAGCCTTCAGTCAACCGACAACAGTTAAGAACAAAATGGCAATCATGGCATGGCATATTTTATATTTATCAGGAACTGGGCAGCCCTGGGCCCCCACCCCACCATTCATTCAATTTGACCATTTCCTACCACCTAGTTCCTAGTATAGACTATAGTACTAGCAAATTATGCCCGCTCCAGCCGGACCCCCCCTCCTCAGAGCCCCCCCCATTCCTAAATGCCTCCAGTCTCTGTTTTGGATCCCTCCTCAGAGACCCCCAAGGCAAGCCACCAGCCCAGCGACCACCACAGTGCCAGCATCACCTACCTGCTTCTCTGAGTCTTCACTCGTCGTCTGCAAGACTGCAGCAGCAGCGGACAGCGGGCGGGCTTGTCTCAGAAACTGTCACCACCTCACTCATGTGGCTGAGGGTCGGGAGATTTTGATGATGCTGCTGAAGCCAGACTGTGAGCCGCTGTGGAGATGTCAGGCGGCCGCGGCTTATCCCGCACGATTTCTCCCGCTCCCTCTCAGTCTGAGTGACGTCACTAGGTCTAGGTAGACAGCCACTGGCAGCGGCAGAGCAGGAAGCGCAGCAGCTGCGCAAGGCAATTAAGCTCCGCCTCATCGCCTCCAGTCCACTGTCCTCCTCTGCTCGGACCGCTACAAACACTCTATGACTCTGAGACTGAGTTTGTCTCTCGACAGTCATATACAGTCTGTGACAATCCATTAATGTAACTGTAAATAAAATACATTTAGTTGCATAATCATTGCTGCACACATCACGCAAGTTCATTCAAAATAAAATTTTTTTTTTTTAGCATAGTAGGCACTTGGCGCCCCCCTGCTGATGCGCCGTAAGGCGACTGCCTATGCTGCCTAATACAAAACGCCGGCCCTGGGTATTATACTCTATATCGAGGGATGGGCCACCGTCTGTTCCCTTCTGGTGCATAGCTTCCTGCCCCATCTTTTCTTTGACCCGCCTCTTGCAGTCATTCCAGTGCTTTTTCAGGCCCTCAACAGTCCTCCTCTGTGGGGTCATACTGTTGACGGCATCCTCTACCGCCAACCATGCCATTTTTCTCTTTTTGGCAATGCCTTTGCCCTTCTCCTGCCCGAAGAGGGCACTGTAATTGTCCACGATGGCCTGGACAAGGGCAACATTTTCCGCAAATGAGAAGTTGGGACTGTGATGTCCCTGGTGTGGGTTCCTCCCTATCCTCTCCCTCCTCCACCTTCTGTCCCATGTGCTCCCTCTGTCCCTCTCCTGGATGTGCCTGCTCTCTGGGGCTCTCAGCATCTTCCCTCCCATCATCCCTTCTGGCTCTCCCTCTCCCCACTCCACTTACTCCCTGACGGGGACCCCACTGCTCCTCCTGTCCTCTCCAATACTCCTCTCCCTGCCACTCCTCTCCCCTCCTCCGTACCTCTCCCTGCCATCCTCACACTAAATCACACACTCACACTCCCAGTTCAATCACACACAATCACAACCAAACACTCAGCCTATCACACTGTAAAACTCAAATAAAAAAAAGAAAAAAAGTGTGGTGTATTTGTATATATATGTATGCAATGTGAGCAATATGAAAGAATATGTGTAAGTGTACAAGCTTACTGAACAACAATGCGACCTAACTAACTCCTCTGCGCCTCTCTCTCTCTACTCTCACTAATCCACTCCAGTGTAGTGTACTGTAGCTCAACAAACAATTGAAACACACTGAAGAAAATGGTGGCTGCACATGGGTTTAAATATAAATTTGAATATCGTAATTACGTGTCACATTTTTATTTGAATTCCGGGTTCGTTTTTACGCGTGTTAACCTAATTTGCATAAAACTACTCTTTATTGACACTTTCCGCGGACACAAGACTGGCGTAAGTTACTTGTGACAACTAAAATGTGTATTTGCGCACATTTTAGAAGATCGCCAGTTTGTCTTACTTACACCAGTCTAGCATCTAACGGTGCAGTATATGTAATACCCCGATGTGCGAGGTAAAATAACGGGCGGCGTGGGTTTCAATGCTTGCGCCGAAGCCTGCACCGTATATGTAATGGAGCCCCTGATCTCTGGTTAATTTTCGGAGCGCTAATTGCTACCACAAGCTTGCGTTAGCAATAACCAGGCACTTTTAATGGCTGGTTATTTATCATGCTCCTGCCCATTTACGGGTGCATGATAAATTAGTGCTCCACTTGTAATATAACCCTAAATGTTATTCTGTGCAGTGGATTCACTAAAAAATGGTGAGATGAGTGAATAAGAAGAATAACAAAGGAACTGGTGAGCTAGAGAAGCTGATGAGGAAAAAGAAATTGGTGATTCTCCTGAGGGTAAAGCTGTATAGGCTGGTGAGGATAGAGAAGCTGGAGAACCTGGAGAGACTCCTTAAAGGGATACTACACCCACATTTTTTTTTCTTTCATGTTCAAATAGAGCATATAATTTTAAGCAACTTTCTAATTTACTCCTATTATCAATTTCTCTTTGTTGTTTTGGTATTTTTATTTGAAAAGCAGGAATCTAAGCTTAGTAGCTGGCCCATTTTGGTTCAGCACCTGGGTAGCGTCTGCTTATTGGTGGCTAAATGTACTCACCAATCAGCAAGCACTTTCCAGAGTTCTGAACCAAAAGTGGGCCGGCTCTTAAGCTTAGATTCCTGTTTTTTTTTCAAATAAGATAGCAAGAGAATGAAGAAAAAATGATAATAGTAGTAAATTAGAAAGTCGCTTAAGATTGCATACTCTATCTGAATCATGAAAGAAAAAATGTGGGTTTAGTATCCCTTTAAAATGACAGTCTACAATATAATTTTTATTGTTTAAAAGATAGATAATCCCTTTTCTACCTATTCCCCAGTTTTGTATAGCCAACACAGTTATATTAATATACTTTTTACCTCTGTGATTACCTTGTATCTAAGTTTCTTCTGACAGCCCCCTGATCACATGACTTTTTATTTATTATCTATTGACTTGCGTTTTTAGCCAATTAGTGATGTGTTGTGCTGACTCCTAAATAACTCCCTGGTGTGAACACAATGTTATCTATATGGCCCACATGGACTAGAAGTCTCCTGTTGTGAAAAGCTAATAAAAAAAAAGCATGTGATTATAGGCTGTTTTTAGTGAATTAGAAACTGGCAGAAATTTAGAGGTTTAAACTAAGGTTATAAGTATATTAATATAACAATATTAATATAACAATAATTAATTATTAATTGTTGATATATTGTATCAGATTTAAGCAACTCGGCTTACTTTGTACACATAATTGATTCAAAGTACCATTAAATAATAACACCCCTGTATTGCAAGGGCCATATATGGTCATTATTCAATTTCTGTGTACAAATGGAATCGGACACATCAGCTGGTACCTATATAAGGGAATGACAAATGCATTAATCTGTGATTGGACAAAACTGTGTTTAATTTTTTTTCCTTGTCAGTCACCAATGATCTCTGAGGAAGCGCATGTGCGAAACACATCAGATCTTGGCGTGCTGCCATTACAGACTGTCTGTATATTCACTTTGTCTTTGGTTGCAATAAACCAGCTACTATGCAATAAGGACTTTTGTGTTGTCCAGTTTATGCTTTTTCCTATTATCTATTTGGTGAAGGGAGCCGAATTTGAACATTAAGTCCTACTTGTTTTACTTCTGTTCTGCGGATCATACCTTGCAGGTGACACTTTTCCTGCTTTGGCTTGTACCAACAACCAGCAGACTCCCATACTTCCTGATCGGAGATACGTCACAGGCACAGACCCCCCCACACACACACGTGGGACGCTACCACCAGATGCGGAGGAATCGCTGTGGCCCTTACTGGAGACTCGCCTCGACCGGAGGTAGATTAAGGCGCCTACCGACATCGCATCTACCCGAGAGACACAGAGAAGTGCCGGGATTATTCTTGGATCCAGTAGGTCATCACTAGTTAGTCATCAGTGCTGGATGTGGCAGGAGGCTTCATACTGCCCTGAAGATAGAGCTCAAGACGGTATTATCTAAAAAAAGGTAGGGGCCTTACACTTTGGGACTTTTGTACCCTAGGACTGTGTCTGCTCTATGGACTACTCCAATTTAACAGAGTCCTGCATCATAAAAGTCACCTTGATCTATCAGACATACGGATACTTATCGTGGAACATTACTCAAAGAACTTCCCCTAAATTTCATTTGGGACTTAATTCCAAAGAGAGACTCTATATAATACTATTTATTAATTTCTTTTTGCAGAGCAGTCCATTGTATATACACACATTCCATCAAGATTATAATTTTTTCTCTTTAACCTCACTTTGATTTCCCATAGTCTTGATGGACATGTACTTATATATTAAAAGACATATTATTTTCATACGATGGCTGAACTAAATACGCAAAAGCTCCCACAGGGGTAACAGACATAGATAAACGTAAGCGTATATTAGAAACAGTCTTAAAAGGCAGCAAAACCATTTGTACAATAGTTACAGAGAATGACTTACCAACAGTATTTTCTAGTTTAGAGAAACTGAAATTTAGAGAGACTAACTTATGGTGGGATTTAGAACTCTTAGACCTCTATGTTAAGGAAGGTAAAGTCCCACGAGTACTTAGAATGAAAAAATACCCATCCTTTGCACTAGACAAACCTGAATTCATGGAGGAATGGAACGATACTCTAACAACTTGTTCCATCACTCTAATGAACCAACTCCTCAGACATAAAACTAAAGAGAGATGATATTCTCCTTGCGATAGATAGCGTATTGGAACTATTGAAGCCCTATGAAGAGACTAAACAATATACAGACTACAGACAACAACTTGATGTCACTATTAATAAATTTGACACTGACCTATCCAACAGAAAAGTAACTAAATATAATAGAGACTTTAAAGCAGTGATGTGCAGTCACTAGAGGCAGGTGAGGCAGTGCTTCACCTCTCATATGGGCAAAAATATATATATTTTTTTTATTGGCTTTAAAAAAACAAAATTGTAATTTTTTTCCCCAGCATTTTTTTTTCTCACAGCTATATGTTGTGCAATGAAGAGGCACAAGCAGGTCTGCCCACCATTACACAACATGCTGCGCCATCTACTGGATGAAAGTGGTTAAGATCATTGCATGGCCCATAAGTGCTTTATTTGAGGCAGTCCTATTTGGGCTGAACCAATCCAGCGAGAGGCATTAGTAAGTGGAACTTAGGGTTGGGGCTGGATGTTAAATCATATAAAACAAAACAAAACCGCAAAAAAACAACTTTCATATATTTTGTTGCTGTCCTGTGAACCTGCTAGCTTTGCTAAAGTGAAAAAGAGAGTTCTGTTCTTCCCCTCTAAGTGCAGTGGAATGTGCCACTGTCGCTTCCCGAATCCTTACAGAGCAGGAAGAGAGAGGCACAGAGAGCACTGTTTCAGCCACATCTTATTAAAGTAAGATTTTACTGAAAGGGATTCTGTTAGTGAAAATGATAATTTAATGAATGTGGTTTAGTGTTTTTTTACTCTTTTACAGCAGGGTCATTTTTGTATTTTGTTTACTCAAACTTTACACCCACTAACTTAGCAGCTTGCCTCTGTACTTCACACTAAATTATAGACTAATTTTATGAACTCTCTGTAGCTCTGCTGTTTTATTACTTAAAATGCATTGGTCCCCCCTTGTGTGTGTGTGTCTCTCTATCTATCTATCTATCTATCCATCTCTCTCCTTATGTGTTGTTCTCCCCCAATGGTCTCTTTCTCTCTATCCATCCATCTCTCTCCTTATGTGTTCTCCCCCATGGTCTCTTTCTCTCTATCTATCCATCTCTCTCCTTATGTGTTGTTCTCCCCCATGGTCTCTTTCTCTCTCTCTCTCTGTCTCTCTTCCTCCCCCTCTGACTCTCATCCCTTATGTAATGAAAGAATCTATAAGCATAATTTGCAGCATTAAAGTAAATGTATGTTTTAAACATATTTTAATGGGCATGGATTTCTAGATCTCATAATCAGAGCAAGCATTGTGTTATCTGGCAAGAGTTTCTGTTACAATCCTTTTAGACTAAAATCAGATGTTTACTAAGTTGACCAGTTTTCCAAGACACCATTTAAAGGGACATGAAACCCATATGCAAATTTAAATAACTTTCCAATTTACATATAATATCTAATTTTCTTCATTCTTTTGCTGTCCTTTGTTGAAAATCATATCTAAATATGCTCAGTAGCTGCTGATTGGTGGCTGCACATAGATACCTCATGTGATTGGCTCACCCATGTGCATTGCTATTTCTTCAACAAAGGATATCTAAAGAATGAAGGCATATCCTAGCCACTGCCTCACCAGCCTCTGACGTCACTGCACGTCACTGCTTTAAAGACTATGAATTAGACATAGTCTACTCTTGGCAAATGATGAGACCTCTGACAAGTAGCAAACAAAACATGAAAAGATACTCTAACAAAAATAAATCAAATAAAAAATTTCTAAATAAAAATACCAACAAGAGAGTAACATTATCTCAGTACAGACACTGATGCAGAACAACTAGAGGGAGTCACATAATATTAATGATACAATCAAATGTAGGGACAACATATCTAAACAACAAAGGTTGGATCTAAAACAACTCCAAACTAATCAAGATTTGGTCATCACTGAGGCCGATAAAGGAGGAGACATAGTACTGCTAAATATGAAAGATTATATACAAGAAATATACTCTCAACTATCAGTACTAACAACATATGAAAAACTACCCACTAATCCCACAGCTGTCTTCAAGGAGCCCTTATTTTCGTTCTTGGACACAGCTGTTGAGAAAAGAAATATTAACTAAAGACCTTGCAGATTATTGCCTAGTGGAACATCCAACAACACCAACTTTTAGAATTGTACCCAAGATCAACAAGACATTACAGAATCCCCAAGGACACCTTATTGTTGTGAGTATATGATCATTGTGTGAGAGATTAGGTGCCTGGTGTGACTTTATTCTCCAGCCCATTGTGACTTGCCTTCCAGGCTACATAAGAGATAGCTCTCATTTGATACAGCAATTAGAAAACATAAAATTGGCAACAGGGATTTTTCTTGGTTATCTACAGATGTAACTGCACTGTATTCCAGTATACCACATATGTTGGGTCTGGAAGCACTGAAAAATATGGTCAGGAGATACACAAATTGTACAGATGATTTTATTTAATTCCTGGCTTCCACAGTACAGTTCCTTTTAACACACACCTATTTTGTGTTTTTTTTTTTGGGGGGGGGGAGTTTTTCTTGCAGAGATGAGAGACAGCGATGGGGGCAAAATTCACCCCAGCATATGCTAACTTATATATGGGATGGATGGCTCTGACCCACATCTTTGCGGATGACTTCCCCTATAAAGACAACATAATAGTTTACTGTCACTTTATAGACTACCTAATTCTGATCTGGAAGGATGATGCAATAAACTCAATTAATTCCTTTGTAGCCTACTTGAACAGTAACCCACTAAACCTTACATTTACTTATGGGACAGATGAATTGAGAATTGATTTCCTTGACATTTGCCTGACACATAACAAAGAGTGAAAAATTACCTCTTTAGACAGGAAGTACATAAGAATACGCAGGAACTGTACAAAGTCCAAGCAAATTAACTAACAAGAAGACTAATAGAAAGAGGATATGAAAAACATAATCTACTTAAATTGGAAAAAGCATCAGTACCTAGAGTAGATATTCTTAAAGGCAGACACAAGGCAATAAGAAAAAATCATGATTCAAACAAAAACATTTTTTCTACAGGCTTTAGTAAACAATACTATAAGATCTGCAAGCTAATACATACTGTAAATACATATCAATCATGCATGGGGATTCACAGCTAAGGTAAATAATACAAGGAGGAATCACATGTGTGGCAAAGAGAGCACGTACTTTAGGTGACAAAATCAAACAGTTCAGTGACCATCTCCATTTGAAAACAATTTGGCTAACCTCTACAAAATGTTTCTTTAGATGTGGCCACAACCCATGCAAGAGCTGTAAATACACTAACAAAGCCAAAACATTCACATCCTCACAAAATAACAAGTCTTTTGGATCAATAGTAAAATTACATGTCAATTATGTTCCCTACAATACATGGGGGTAATGACACGCTCACTCAAAGAGAGGATAAGACAACACCTACTATCATTAGAGGACAAAATACCAAAAATCCCAGTGGCCAAACACTTTCACCAACATGGAGATATTTCCATAAAATTATTTTCCTTCCTGGGCATTGAGCAGATAAATAAAAACATTAGAGGAGGTGACAGGTTGTCTAAGCTACTTAGAAGAGAAGGATATTGGATATTTTCCCTAGACACAAAATTTCCCAAAGGTATCAATATGAGGCATGATGTAGACTCATTTATAGATTAAATACCTATAAGGGACCAAAGTTTATGAAGGGATAATACTATTACCTAACCTCTACAAAAGGTTTTTTTAGATGTGGCCACAACCCATGCAAGAGCTGTAAATACACTAACAAAGCCAAAACATTCACATCCTCACAAAATAACACGTCTTTTGGACCAATAGTAGAATTACATGTCAATTATGTTCCCTACAATACATGGGGGTCACGACACGCTTACTCAAAGAGAGGATAAGACAACACCTACTATCATTAAAGGACAAAATACCACAAACCCCAGTGGCCAAACACTTTCAGCAACATGGAGATAATTCCATAAAATTATTTTCCTTCCTGGGCATTGAGCAGATAAATAAAAACATTAGAGGAGGTGACAGGTTGTCTAAGCTACTTAGAAGAGAAGTTTATTGGATATTTTCCCTAGACACAAAATTTCCCAAAGGTATCAATATGAGGCATGATGTAGACTCATTTATAGATTAAATACCTATAAGGGACCAAGGTTTATGAAGGGATAATACTATTACCTAAACTATTGAAATATAGGTTTATCCATAACTGTCTTCTAATATATATTTACTCTCCCTGTAACTACTTATTCAGTGGACAAAATAATCTTTTATTTTTTATTTTCTAGAATTTATTTTATATATTATAACATATTACACAATTGAACAATAGTTTTTTTTTCCTGTTCTCTTGTATATTTTCTTAAGCTTTACTTCAAATTTTATTTTCTTAATTTTTATTTTATTTATAATTTTAAAGTAACAATACATAAAACTAAAAGGATCCACGGTAGGCATCATTTATCATATGCTTTAGTAATCAAGTACACTATTATTATTATCGGTTATTTCTAGAGCCCCAACAGATTACGCAGTGCTTCACTATTTACCATCTGAACATACTGATAATTGTTGATATATTGTATCAGATTTAAGCAACTCAGCTTACTTTGTACACATAATTGATTTAAAGTACCATTAAATAAGAACACCCCTGTATTGCAGGGCCATATATGGTCATTATTCAATTTCTGTGTACAAATGGAATCGGACACATCAGCTGGTTCCTATAAAAGGGAATGAGAAATGCATTAATCTGTGATTGGACAGAACTGTGTTTAAAAGGTTTTCCTTGTCAGTCACCAATGATCTCTGAGGAAGCACATGTGCGCATGCGCGAAACGCCTCAGATCTTGGCATGCTGCCACTACAGACTGTCTGTATAATGACTTTGTCTTTGGTTGCAATAAACGAGCTACTATGCAATAAGGACTTTTTTGTTGTCCAGTTTATGCTTTCTCCTATTAATATAACAATGTTGGTTGTGCAAATCTTGGAAATGGGAAGTAAAGGCATTATCTATCTTTTTAAACAATAACAATTTTAGTGTAGACTGTCCCTTTAATTACTTTATTGGAATATTACATGAGTAGTCTGTGTGCACAGAAGAGACAAATAGAGTGTATCTAGGAATCCCTGCTCCCTTTTGTGCTGCTGTTAAATCTGGCTATTATATTATTCTTCAAAGATTAAAGGGACAGTAAACACTGATTGTAATATAAAATATTTAATAATTTATTAAATAAAAAATGTATTTAATGATCGAGTATTTAACGATTTGGTAACTAGAGAATTCAATGAAGCATTTGACAAAAATGTTTTTTTGTACATAAATTTAATGATAATATTAGTACTCAAGAAAGACAGGCTTTAAGAAATCTAATGACAGATACTAGTGTGGTGATTAGACGGCAGATAAGGGGGGTGGGATAGTAATTCAAGATCGACAGGACTATATATGGGAAGCAGAAAACTTGCTCAATGATGAATTTACCTATTCTAAACTACAAAAACATCAAACTATTGATTTTGACAAGATACTGAGAGATATTCTAGTAAAAGCAAAGGATATAGGTATTCTAAATAGTGATGAATTTGGATATATATGTAATCCTTGTCCAAAAATTCTAACATTTTATCACCTCCCCAAAGTCCATAAGGACCCTGTAAAACCCCCGGGTAGGCCAATAATATCGGGCATAGACTCTGTGAGTAGCAATCTGTCTGTCTATATAGATAGATATCTTCAACCAATGGTTAAAACCATTAGGTCATATATTAAAGATACTTCTGATATTATTCAGAAGTTGGAAGGGATGCAATGGGAACCAAACTTTTTATGGATCACTTGTGATGTTTCCTCCCTCTACACAAATATTCCTCATGATTTGGGTGTGGAGGCCTTTAGGGATATGTGTAGAGGGTGGAACATCCCAGATCATCATGTGGATTTCCTAGCGGAAGCCATACTTTATGTATTACAGTACAACTACTTCCAATTTGAAGGTAAATTTTATAAACAAATATGAGGAACAGCCATGGGTACTACCATGGCCCCCTCGTATGTAAATATATATATGGCCATTTTTGAAAATACGTATATATTTGGAATAACAATCCATTCATTCATAATCTATATAAATGTTATCGCTATATAGATGATATATTGATAGTATGGAGAGGGAGTAATGAAGAATCAGTTGAGTTCATGAAATATATTAACAAGAACAATTATAATTTAACATTCACTGAGATTAATTATAGGGATAAAATAGATTTTTTAGATATTACCTTTTTCATCAAAGATAATATGGTTGCCACGAAAAATTATAGTAAACCTTCAGATAGAAACGGTTTCTTGAATGCAGAAAGTGGGCACTTGAGAAGCTGGAAGGAGAATATCCCATACGTACAATTTAGAAGGTTAAGAAGAAATTGAACGTATGAGGAAGATTATATAGAAGAAGCAAACATACTGCGGGATAAACTATTACAAAAAGGTTATGATAAGGACTTAATAGATGGAGTAAAAGAAAAATGCCGTATAATCCCTAGAAATGAGATCATGAAACCTAACAGCATAAGGAATAAAAATAGGGAACATGATAATCATGTCAAATGTATAACTACGTATAGTGAAGGTGCCAAATTAGTCAAAACTATTTTAAATAAGCATTGGGAAATACTATCAGGAGATCCAGTTCTAAAAAACAATATAGGAAAGAATCCTCAAATAGTGTTTAGAAAAAATCAGAATTTAAAGAGCCTTTTAGCACCATCGAAACTTAAAAATAATATGAATAGCACAGCCTTTTCATCCAATTGGTTAAAAGTACAACCAGGGACTTATAAATGTGGCAGAAAAGGCTGTATTATGTGAGTGTATAATCAAAGGTAATGAAGTTTTTAATTATGATACTACAAAAAAGTTTCATGTAGAGGTTAGGGGTACGTGTCAGTCAACGTATGTGGTTTATCAACTTTTATGCAAATGTGGCAAAACATATGTAGGTCGCACTAAAAGGAGTATCAAGAGAAGGTGGTATGAGCATGTTGAGAATATAAAAACAGGGTATGACAAGCATAGTGTCTCTAATCATTTTAGATTAATACATAATAAAGACCCTTCAGACCTTAGGATTAGAGTCATAGATCAAATAAAACCAGGTCCCTGTGCTAATAGGAGACTCTTACTCCTTAGGAAGTGTGAAACTAAGTGGATCCATCGTTTAGAGTGTCAGGAACCGAAAGGGTTGAATACAGATGTAGACCTGCAAGCGTTTATGAATTAATTGTTTAGTATAGTTATTTCTGCAAATTCAGTTAGAGATTTCGATATTATAGTTTATGTTCGTTATTTAATATAGTATAGCATCATTTGTGTGCTTCTTTCTATGTATATCTTTTATCTACTGATTTAATTGTAGAAAGTTTTATATGAGATATGAATGTTCTTTTATTTTATTGATGCATAGTATTTTGATACTTTATGCAGTAATAGTATTATCAGCATTGCTTTTATTTGTTATATATATTATAGTTTGTATTATGTTTTATGAAATTTTAGGTTATCTTTTCGCCTTATATCTCTTTTTTTTGGATAATGAGAGGATACGGTTTGTGATATTATATATGCAATCTTATTGTATTTTTATACCATCTAAAATGTGCCTCTTATTATCTGCTTATGTATTATATTGTGCTTATGTAGTATGGTACATGGCAAGCTGTATAACCCGCAATTTATAATGAACTACCGCACCGCCACAATGTATAACATAGGATGTCTTAATATGTGACGTATGGAGAGGCGGGAAGTTTCAAGAAAGGTTTAAATCTGTCCCGGCTATCTGTAGGAATATCCGTTCTTTGTGAAACCCTTGAGAAAGTCTGCCTGTGAGCAGATGAAATGCGTAGGGAGGAGCCTACAGGAGACGCTAGGACATTATTGAGACTTTAAGGATTTGCACACAGCTGCAGAGAGGACGTTGAAACCAAACTCTGCAGGTCAGCGTCTTTGGAATCCCCTCGAGGATAACAGCGGTTTTATCGAGTTGGCATTGTAATCCTGTATCCTGTAAGTGTATTTATGTTGCGTGTCATTTTTTGGTGGATAAAACGATACTGTGAATTGCGGATGCGCTGTGTTTCCTTTTTCCTTTCTTGGACAGTAAACACTGATATTAATATAAAATATTTAATCATATATATAAAAAACTTTGCAATATACTTTCATTATTTATCTGCTCCAGTTTTGTGGGGAGAGATTCTTTTTTAAGAACTCAAAGTGCCCACGGCATGCTTCACAAGCCTAACCCTGCTCCATATCTGTCTGTAGTTGGCATCAGCTGAGCTCGACAAAAATATTACAAGCTGCAAAACAAATGAAATTTTGCTGTGTTTACTCCAGTAACAAGTCTAGACTGGTTTCTCCAGAGAAGGCAAGGGCTGAATGGATTTTGGATACTGAAAGACAAATGCATCAAAAAGTGTTAATTCAAAAAATGTTCCTAATGTTACTTTATTGCAAGAGGACCTCAGTGTAATACAATTACAGCTTATTGCAATACTGCAGAAACATCTTATACACATATAACTGGTTAGACCTCAGTGTAATACAATTACAGCTTATTGCAATACTGCAGAAACATCTTATACACATATAACTGGTTATACCTCAGTGTACTACAACGGCAGCTTATTGCAATACTGCAGAAACATTTTATTCATATATAACTGGTTAGACCTCAGTGTAATACAATTGCAGCTTATTGCAATACTGCAGAAACATCTTATACACAAATTACTGGTTAGACCTCAGTGTAATACAATTACTGCTTATTGCAAGAGTGCAGACACACCTTATACACAGAGGCGTAACTAGAAACCACAGGGCCCAGGTGCAAGAATCTAAGAAGCCATCCCCCCCAAAAAAAATTGAATTTGATACATATATTTTTTTTTTACATTTAACATAGAAAAAAAATGCGTATCAGATTACATGTCTGCAAAAGGAGGTACCCTGTGCCCACAGTCTGTGAGATGGTCTGACCCCCTATTACTGTATATAGTGACACTGTTTAACCCACCAAACCCACTGTATATAGTGAGTCAGTGACACAGTCTGTAATCTGCCGGTGAGATGGCTGGCCTGACCCTACCCGCCCCAGTACTTTATAAAGTTACCACAGTAGTCTGTGACATGGTCCAGCCCCCCCCCGTACTGTATATAGTGGTACTGCATAGTGACACTGTTTACCCCCTTCCCCCATGCTGTTGTAACAAGATCTGTAATTTGCTGGTTCCACAAACATACACACACACGCATAAATACACACACAGTCACATACATATATACACACACATAAACACCAATGGGTAAAACAGAAAGACTAATCCCTGTATTCAGAGACACTATTGAAGCATCATGCCACACTCACATGATATCAGTGCAGGCAGTGGCAGCTCAACGTTTTTCATTTAAAATGTAGTTTTGCCCCTGCTTATACACATATGACTGGTTAAACTTCAGTGTAATACAACTGCAGCTTATTGCAAGAGTGCAGACACATCTTATACACATATTACTGGTTAGACCTCAGTGTAATACAATTGCAGCTCCTTGCAATACTGCAGAAACATCTTATACACATATAGCTGGTTAAACCTCAGTGTAATACAATTACAGCTTATTGCAATACTGCAGAAACATCTTATACACATTTGACTGGTTAGAACTCAGTGTAATACAACTGCAGCTGAGCTTATTGCAATACTGCAGAAACATCTTATACACATATGACTGGTTAGACCTCAGTGTAATACAATTACAGCTTATTGCAAGAGTGCAGACACACCTTATACACATATGACTGGTTAGACCTCAGTGTAATACAATTACAGCTTATTGCAAGAGTGCAGACACACCTTATACACATATGACTGGTTAGACCTCAGTGTAATACAATTACAGCTCATTGCAAGAGTGCAGACACACCTTATACACATATGACTGGTTAGACCTCAGTGCAATACAATTACAGCTTATTGCAAGAGTGCAGACACACCTTATACACATATGACTGGTTAGACCTCAGTGTAATACAATTACAGCTCATTGCAAGAGTGCAGACACACCTTATACACATATGACTGGTTAGACCTCAGTGTAATACAATTACAGCTTATTGCAAGAGTGCAGACACACCTTATACACATATGACTGGTTAGACCTCAGTGTAATACAATTACAGCTTATTGCAAGAGTGCAGACACACCTTATACACATATGACTGGTTAGACCTCAGTGTAATACAATTACAGCTTATTGCAAGAGTGCAGACACATCTTATACACATTTGACTGGTTAGAACTCAGTGTAATACAACTGCAGCTGAGCTTATTGCAATACTGCAGAAACATCTTATACACATATGACTGGTTAGACCTCAGTGTAATACAATTACAGCTTATTGCAAGAGTGCAGACACACCTTATACACATATGACTGGTTAGACCTCAGTGTAATACAATTACAGCTTATTGCAAGAGTGCAGACACACCTTATACACATATGACTGGTTAGACCTCAGTGTAATACAATTACAGCTCATTGCAAGAGTGCAGACACACCTTATACACATATGACTGGTTAGACCTCAGTGCAATACAATTACAGCTTATTGCAAGAGTGCAGACACACCTTATACACATATGACTGGTTAGACCTCAGTGTAATACAATTACAGCTCATTGCAAGAGTGCAGACACACCTTATACACATATGACTGGTTAGACCTCAGTGTAATACAATTACAGCTTATTGCAAGAGTGCAGACACACCTTATACACATATGACTGGTTAGACCTCAGTGCAATACAATTACAGCTTATTGCAAGAGTGCAGACACACCTTATACACATATGACTGGTTAGACCTCAGTGTAATACAATTACAGCTTATTGCAAGAGTGCAGACACACCTTATACACATATGACTGGTTAGACCTCAGTGTAATACAATTACAACTTATTGCAAGAGTGCAGACATACCTTATACACATATGACTGGTTAGACCTCAGTGTAATACAATTACAGCTTATTGCAAGAGTGCAGACACACCTTATACACATATGACTGGTTAGACCTCAGTGTAATACAATTACAGCTTATTGCAATACTGCAGAAACATCTTATACACATATGACTGGTTAGACCTCAGTGTAATACAACTGCAGCTGAGCTTATTGCAATACTGCAGAAACATCTTATACACATATGACTGGTTAGACCTCAGTGTAATACAATTACAGCTTATTGCAAGAGTGCAGACACACCTTATACACATATGACTGGTTAGACCTCAGTGTAATACAATTACAGCTTATTGCAAGAGTGCAGACACACCTTATACACATATGACTGGTTAGACCTCAGTGTAATACAATTACAGCTCATTGCAAGAGTGCAGACACACCTTATACACATATGACTGGTTAGACCTCAGTGCAATACAATTACAGCTTATTGCAAGAGTGCAGACACACCTTATACACATATGACTGGTTAGACCTCAGTATAATACAATTACAGCTCATTGCAAGAGGGCAGACACACCTTATACACATATGACTGGTTAGACCTCAGTGCAATACAATTACAGCTTATTGCAAGAGTGCAGACACACCTTATACACATATGACTGGTTAGACCTCAGTGTAATACAATTACAGCTCATTGCAAGAGTGCAGACACACCTTATACACATATGACTGGTTAGACCTCAGTGTAATACAATTACAGCTTATTGCAAGAGTGCAGACACACCTTATACACATATGACTGGTTAGACCTCAGTGTAATACAATTACAGCTTATTGCAAGAGTGCAGACACACCTTATACACATATGACTGGTTAGACCTCAGTGTAATACAATTACAGCTTATTGCAAGAGTGCAGACACATCTTATACACATTTGACTGGTTAGAACTCAGTGTAATACAACTGCAGCTGAGCTTATTGCAATACTGCAGAAACATCTTATACACATATGACTGGTTAGACCTCAGTGTAATACAATTACAGCTTATTGCAAGAGTGCAGACACACCTTATACACATATGACTGGTTAGACCTCAGTGTAATACAATTACAGCTTATTGCAAGAGTGCAGACACACCTTATACACATATGACTGGTTAGACCTCAGTGTAATACAATTACAGCTCATTGCAAGAGTGCAGACACACCTTATACACATATGACTGGTTAGACCTCAGTGCAATACAATTACAGCTTATTGCAAGAGTGCAGACACACCTTATACACATATGACTGGTTAGACCTCAGTGTAATACAATTACAGCTCATTGCAAGAGTGCAGACACACCTTATACACATATGACTGGTTAGACCTCAGTGTAATACAATTACAGCTTATTGCAAGAGTGCAGACACACCTTATACACATATGACTGGTTAGACCTCAGTGCAATACAATTACAGCTTATTGCAAGAGTGCAGACACACCTTATACACATATGACTGGTTAGACCTCAGTGTAATACAATTACAGCTTATTGCAAGAGTGCAGACACACCTTATACACATATGACTGGTTAGACCTCAGTGTAATACAATTACAACTTATTGCAAGAGTGCAGACATACCTTATACACATATGACTGGTTAGACCTCAGTGTAATACAATTACAGCTTATTGCAAGAGTGCAGACACACCTTATACACATATGACTGGTTAGACCTCAGTGTAATACAATTACAGCTTATTGCAATACTGCAGAAACATCTTATACACATATGACTGGTTAGACCTCAGTGTAATACAACTGCAGCTGAGCTTATTGCAATACTGCAGAAACATCTTATACACATATGACTGGTTAGACCTCAGTGTAATACAATTACAGCTTATTGCAAGAGTGCAGACACACCTTATACACATATGACTGGTTAGACCTCAGTGTAATACAATTACAGCTTATTGCAAGAGTGCAGACACACCTTATACACATATGACTGGTTAGACCTCAGTGTAATACAATTACAGCTCATTGCAAGAGTGCAGACACACCTTATACACATATGACTGGTTAGACCTCAGTGCAATACAATTACAGCTTATTGCAAGAGTGCAGACACACCTTATACACATATGACTGGTTAGACCTCAGTATAATACAATTACAGCTCATTGCAAGAGGGCAGACACACCTTATACACATATGACTGGTTAGACCTCAGTGTAATACAATTACAGCTTATTGCAAGAGTGCAGACACACCTTATACACATATGACTGGTTAGACCTCAGTGCAATACAATTACAGCTTATTGCAAGAGTGCAGACACACCTTATACACATATGACTGGTTAGACCTCAGTGTAATACAATTACAGCTTATTGCAAGAGTGCAGACACACCTTATACACATATGACTGGTTAGACCTCAGTGTAATACAATTACAGCTTATTGCAAAAGTGCAGACATACCTTATACACATATGACTGGTTAGACCTCAGTGTAATATAATTACAGCTTATTGCAAGAGTGCAGACACACCTTATACACATATGACTGGTTAGACCTCAGTGTAATACAATTACAGCTTATTGCAAGAGTGCAGACACACCTTATACACATATGACAGGTTAAACCTCAGTGTAATACAATTACAGCTTATTGCAAGAGTGCAGACACACCTTATACACATATGACTGGTTAGACCTCAGTGTAATACAATTACAGCTTATTGCAAGAGTGCAGACACACCTTATACACATATGACTGGTTAGACCTCAGTGTAATACAATTAAAGCTTATTGCAAGAGTGCAGACACACCTTATACACATATAACTGGTTAGACCTCAGTGTAATACAATTACAGCTCATTGCAAGAGTGTATACACACCTTATACACATATGACTGGTTAGACCTCAGTGTAATACAATTACAGCTTATTGCAAGAGTGCAGACACACCTTATACACATATGACTGGTTAGACCTCAGTATAATACAATTACAGCTTATTGCAAGAGTGTATACACACCTTATACACATATGACTGGTTAGACCTCAGTGTAATACAATTACAGCTTATTGCAAGAGTGCAGACACATCTTATACACAAATTACTGGTTAGACCTCAGTGTAATACAATTACAGCTTATTGCAAGAGTGCAGACACACCTTATACACATATGACTGGTTAGACCTCAGTGTAATACAATTACAGCTTATTGCAAGAGTGCAGACACACCTTATACACATATGACTGGTTAGACCTCAGTGTAATACAATTACAGCTTATTGCAAGAGTGCAGACACACCTTATACACATATGACTGGTTAGACCTCAGTGTAATACAATTACAGTTCATTGCAAGAGTGTATACACACCTTATACACATATGACTGGTTAGACCTCAGTGTAATACAATTACAGCTTATTGCAAGAGTGCAGACACACCTTATACACATATGACTGGTTAGACCTCAGTGTAATACAATTACAGCTTATTGCAAGAGTGTAAACACACCTTATACACATATGACTGGTTAGACCTCAGTGTAATACAATTACAGCTTATTGCAAGAGTGCAGACACACCTTATACACATATGACTGGTTAGACCTCAGTGTAATACAATTACAGCTCATTGCAAGAGTGCAGACACACCTTATACACATATGACTGGTTAGACCTCAGTGTAATACAATTACAGCTCATTGCAAGAGTGCAGACACACCTTATACAGATATGACTGGTTAGACCTCAGTGTAATACAATTACAGCTTATTGCAAGAGTGCAGACACACCTTATACACATATGACTGGTTAGACCTCAGTGTAATACAATTACAGCTTATTGCAAGAGTGCAGACACACCTTATACACATATGACTGGTTAGACCTCAGTGTAATACAATTACAGCTTATTGCAAGAGTGTATACACACCTTATACACATATGACTGGTTAGACCTCAGTGTAATACAATTACAGGTTATTGCAAGAGTGCAGACACACCTTATACACATATAACTGGTTAGACCTCAGTGTAATACAATTACAGCTCATTGCAAGAGTGCAGACACACCTTATACACATATGACTGGTTAGACCTCAGTGTAATACAATTACAGCTTATTGCAAGAGTGCAGACACACCTTATACACATATGACTGGTTAGACCTCAGTGTAATACAATTACAGCTTATTGCAAGAGTGCAGACGCACCTTATACACATATGACTAGTTAGACCTCAGTGTAATACAATTACAGCTTATTGCAAGAGTGCAGACACACCTTATACACATATGACTGGTTAGACCTCAGTGTAATACAATTACAGCTTATTGCAAGAGTGCAGACACACCTTATACACATATGACTGGTTAGACCTCAGTGTAATACAATTACAGCTCATTGCAAGAGTGCAGACACACCTTATACACATATGACTGGTTAGACCTCAGTGTAATACAATTACAGCTCATTGCAAGAGTGTATACACACCTTATACACATATGACTGGTTAGACCTCAGTGTAATACAATTACAGCTTATTGCAAGAGTGCAGACGCACCTTATACACATATGACTGGTTAGACCTCAGTGTAATACAATTACAGCTTATTGCAAGAGTGCAGACGCACCTTATACACATATGACTGGTTAGACCTCAGTGCAATACAATTACAGCTTATTGCAAGAGTGCAGACACACCTTATACACATATGACTGGTTAGACCTCAGTGTAATACAATTACAGCTTATTGCAAGAGTGCAGACGCACCTTATACACATATGACTAGTTAGACCTCAGTGTAATACAATTACAGCTTATTGCAAGAGTGCAGACACACCTTATACACATATGACTGGTTAGACCTCAGTGTAATACAATTACAGCTTATTGCAAGAGTGCAGACGCACCTTATACACATATGACTGGTTAGACCTCAGTGTAATACAATTACAGCTCATTGCAAGAGTGCAGACGCACCTTATACACATATGACTGGTTAGACCTCAGTGTAATACAATTACAGCTTATTGCAAGAGTGCAGACGCACCTTATACACATATGACTGGTTAGACCTCAGTGTAATACAATTACAGCTCATTGCAAGAGTGCAGACACACCTTATACACATATGACTGGTTAGACCTCAGTGTAATACAATTACAGCTTATTGCAAGAGTGCAGACACACCTTATACACATATGACTGGTTAGACCTCAGTGTAATACAATTACAGCTTATTGCAAGAGTGCAGACGCACCTTATACACATATGACTGGTTAGACCTCAGTGTAATACAATTACAGCTCATTGCAAGAGTGCAGACACACCTTATACACATATGACTGGTTAGACCTGAGTGTAATACAATTACAGCTTATTGCAAGAGTGCAGACACACCTTATACACATATGACTGGTTAGACCTCAGTGTAATACAATTACAGCTTATTGCAAGAGTGCAGACACACCTTATACACATATGACTGGTTAGACCTCAGTGTAATACAATTACAGCTCATTGCAAGAGTGCAGACACACCTTATACACATATGACTGGTTAGACCTCAGTGTAATACAATTGCAGCTTCTGACACTTGTCTGTGTTCTGTAATTGCACTTTAGCTGACATTTATCGATTTGTTGCACATTGTGTACAGCTCATCAGTCCTGTTATTTTCATGCTGCTTCTATACAACATATTTATTTCTGTTTTTTTCCATTTGTACAGCTTCTTTATTTCTCTAATTACCCACCCTTTATACCATCAGATTTATGTTTTGTTTTGCTTGTCTGTCCTTTTTCCAGTCTTAGATCTTTATTTATTTGATCGAGTTGCTTGTTATTTAATGTTAGCACTTACTGATGCTCAGAAAAACCAACATTCTCTGAAATGAAAGGGACAGTCTACTTGAAAATGTTTATTGTTTAAAAAGATTGATAATCCCTTTATTACCCATTTCCCAGTTTTGCATAAGCAACACTGTTATATTAATATACTTTTTACCTCTGTGATTAGCTTGTATCTAAACCTCTGCAGACTTATCTCAGTACTTTTGACAGACTTGCATTTTAGCTAATCTGTGTGGACACATGAATAACTCCACAGGCGTGAGCACAATGTTATCTGTATGGCACACATGAACTAGTGCTGTCTAGCTGTGAAAAACTTTCAACATGCACTGAGATAAGAGGCAGCCTTCAAGGGCTTAGAAATTAGCATATGAGCATACCTAGGTTTAACTTTTAACAAAGAATACCAAGTGAACAAAACAAAGTTGATGATAACAGTAAATTGAAAATTTGTTGAAAATTGCATGCCGTATCTAAATCAAAGTTTAATTTTGACTAGACTATGCCTTTAAGTAAGAAAACAGTCCAAACTCCTGTTAACAAAAGTTTAAAAATAAATAAAATATTGCTGTGGACAGTAAAGGAACCCAGCAGTAAAGTCAGGATACATTCTGTTCCTGAATCTACCTATGTATGCTTGTCAACATATGATATTTGATAACAGAAATTAAATGAAAAGTTTTGATTCACTGTCCAACCAAAAAAGTTTAATTTTAAGTTTCCTGTCCCTTTAAAGGTCATCTATCAGTGAATTACTTGCCATTAAAGATACAGTCTACTCTAAAAATGTTATTGGTTAATAAGATAGATAATCCCTATTTTACCCATTCCCCAATTTTGTACAACCAACACGGTTATATTAAAATACTTTTTACCTCTGTGATTATCTTGTATCTAAGTCTCTGCAGACTGCCCCCTTATCTGAGGGCTATTATTATTTTAGCTAATTAGTGCTGACTCCTGCATAACTCCACTGAAGTGAGCACAATGTTATCTATATGGCACACATAAACGAGCAATGTCTTGCTGTGAAAAACTATAAAAAGGCTCTGAGATAAGAGGCGGACTGAAGTGACTTAGAGGCAGGCAGAAATTTAGAGGTTATAGAGTATATTAATATAACAATGTTGATTGTGCAAAGCTGAGGAATGGGTAGCAACAGCGCTATCTATCTCGCAGCAAGACCCGTGCAATTATAAGCAGACAATCCCTTAACGACCATCGTCATACAAGGTACATTGTGGTTGTTAAGGGGTTACATTTTAGATTTGTTACTAAACCAATATTATAAAAGGGGCTGTTGTCATCTAACATGTACTTTGTCACAGAGAGGGGTCTTACATTATTGGTGAGAGCCTTTGTTTATGTACAGCTGCCCAAGTATTTCAGGCTTGCGGTATTGATCTTGTTTCATCTTGCAGCTATACAGATTTTTACAGTATAAAGAAATTGATATCTGGGGGCTTTGTGTGTTCCTAAGGAATTTAGCTTCATTATTTGCAATAACTGGCACCTGGCAAAAGACTGACAACTGGAGACCAGAGGCATCATTTCTCCTCATAATTGCCTGGATTCCAATTAGGGTTGCCACCTCGGCCATGTTTTCCTTGACACTTATGAGTTACACATGCTGCAGGGTAAGCCGAGGGGAACATGCATTGCACACCTAAACAGCACATGAATAGTGACCCTGGACAGCACTATTCATGTTCCTCCCTGCACACCCTGCAGCATGTGTAACCTTAATTCCAATTCATGTGAATGCTCTTCTCATTGTTTATCAGATGTGTTTTCACAGAATTTTGTTTACATTAAAAGCCCATTCAAATATATTCATCAATACTGCAGTAGCCAATTTATCTAATAATTTTCTAATAAAATTAGAATACCCCCATATACCTATCATAGTGACAGTTCCTCATTGCTTGTATCTTCTATCTGAATCATAAAATAAAAATTTTGTTTCATATCCCTTTAAAAATGTTAAGTTAAAAAGTTTATATTTTTAGTGCTTACTTAGTTCACGTGTTAAAGTGAAGGTCAATTTCAATGAATAAGTGCCCGGTTTTTAATAATCCTATTAAAAACAAGGGCACTTTAATTAATCAAAATTGACATTTCTCTTGTTCTCTTCAAAAACTTACCTTTTAATCCTGACAGACACTGCAGCGCTTCCTCTGCCCGTCGCAAGCCCTCTTCGCGGGTCCAAAATGACGAATCTGGCTTCCTCCAATTACGGCATTGCCTCAGGCCATGAGATTCCCCTGGGGGGGAAGCTGTGATTGGAGGAAGCCGGATTTGTCATTTCTGATGTATAAAGAGGCTTCTGATGGCCGGGGGAATCGCTGGAGCAGCTGTCAGGATTAAAAGGTAAGTTTTTGAAGAAAACGAGTGAAATGTCAATTTTGATGAATTAAAGTGCCCTTGTTTTTAATAGGATTATTAAAAACTGGGCACTAATTCATCAAAATTGACCTTCACTTTAAATGCAGTGGTTTCCTGGTTTAATAAAAGCCAACTTCAATTTTGAAACTTGTTAACAACTTACATGTTGGTCAAAATAAAGGTTTGGTTATTCAAATAGAGCATTCAATAAAAAAAAAATCAATGTATTTATGTTATCAAGTTTACTTCTTTCTCTTTGTATCCTTTGTTGTAATTAGCTATTTTCTATGAGAGCATACTGAGGTATGCTCCGGGGGCTTGCCTGTAACTTGAGCACTAAATGTATAACATTGTTCTAAACATTGTTGCAAACTTTACTGCATACCGCTCTTAAGGGGTAAAGTTTGAACAAAACATAATTAAAAAAAGGAGGGAAATTGGAAACATTTTAAATTTGTATGTGCTGTCTGGATCATGAAACTTTTCACTTTCATATCCATTGAGACATGGACATCAGAAAGTTAATTTATAATTAAAGTGACATCATATAGTCCAAATCGTAACTTTTGGGAGTGTGTTTTTTAATTGTTTATAGACTCATCTTTGCAAAATACTTGTATTAACAAAAATGATTTTGTTAAAAGCTAACATTTTCAGCTGCATACACACATATGCTGTGTGCCTATTGCATCAACTGAAAGATTGTGTCAGCAATGGCTTAATATGCACCACTGATACCAGCTCTCAGGTGTGGGGTTTTAATATGGGTGCACTGGGCATAAGTCTATGTCCCTAAAACAATGATAGCTTTTTTTTCAAGTGTGTTTTGTTAATATGAGTTTATTGAAGGAATGTGTCTATTCAAAACTGAAAAGCACTCATCTGCTTTTCAGTTTTGACTGTTATGACCTTTAAGTATTCAGATGTTAAAACAAATGCTAGTTACTAAATAAAATGTATCAAATATATGAAATTAAGTGTATATATCATGATTTGATATTATTGGTTAAAGGGACATTACATTTATTGTATAAGAAAAGCATTAAAGTAATGGTAAATAATGCATAGTTTTGATGTTGCTATGCATTCTTTACCATATAATATTAAAAAAATGCTTGTGAGATATAATTTTTGTCAACATTAATGAAATATTTTACTAAAGTGCATTACTACCTGCAGTATCTGTCCCTCCACATCTGTGATCAGCCATGAAGATGAACTGCTTATGCACAGTCTGTCTTCAGTGCTGTCCATGACAACTTCAAAGTAAACAGAGAGCTATAAAGTTACTGTGATTCACTGTAGAGCTTAGAGCACACTCAGCTAGCACTTGCCATCAGGTGCACACCTCCATTGACTTTAATGGGCCGTGCGGAATGGATAGTGATTGGCTATGCAGGCTGCACATCCAGAAGGATAAAAAAGCAGATTGCAAGAGGGCAGGCAGTGGGCTATAAATATGTCAGCACGATAAACAAATGAAATAACATGCAGATAATTTTAAATGTAAAGAAATAGTTTAATGAAAAAAGCAGTACTTGTTTATTCCTTCAGTAACATTTACTATCACTTTAAGTTTATTCCTGGCTCCCTCAAGTCACGGGTACCGCTATTTTGAAATCTAGCTTTCATTGCATTCCAATGCAATGCTGACTTGTTTGCACATACGTCGCAACTCTCCTTCTGATACCTGCAGAGTAACTTAGGTTCCAAATGGTGGCCCCCATAATTAGAGGGAGGTGCATGAAATTTATTTAGTATTTAATGTCCCTTTAAGGCACTGGTTTTCAAACCTGTCCTCCGGCCTCCCTAACAGGTTACAATTTTAGGATATCTGATCTAAAGCACAGGTAAAACAATCAGCTGTTTAGTAAACGTGGTTGTTTAACTTGCTCTCATTCAAGGTATTCCTGAAAACCTGGCCTGTTGGGGAGGCCTGAGGGCAGTTTTGAAAACCTCTGGTTTAAGGCAAAAACCCTATATTGACACATTATCCATTCATCAATACAGATTCAATTAGTCCTAAATGTTTATCTTAGACCATGCATATTTTGCTTCTGTTGGTGTATACATTTGTTTTTTAGAAATCCTGGGAAACACCTGTTTAGTGTAGTTTTCGATTCGAATTTCCGAATTAAAATAGTGCCGAATCTACCGAATAAATCTGAATTAGTTCGAATTTATTCGGATTTATTTGGTAGATTCGGATGGCCATGGATTACACTAGTATTGTACAGTATATTAGGTTATATCACTCTGCTATGGGTTACACCTAATATACAGTACATAATACTAGTCTAATACACAGCACATCCCACCTAACACTTACCGAAATTCAGAATTTCCGAACCGAACCGAATCAAACCGAATCCAGCCGAATGTATTCGAATCCGAATGAATCCGAAACGAATCCGAACCAAATTGATTCAAATTTTTCCGAATTCAAATCGATCCGAACCGAAATTCGAAAAAATCTGAATCGATCCGAACCGAATTTTTTCGCCATGCACATGTCTAATATTTGGATAGAGCATGCAATTTTAAGCAACTGTCTAATTTACTCCTATTATCAATTTTTCTCTGTTCTCTTGGTATCATTATTTGAAAAGTAGGAACGAAAGCTAAGAAGCCGGTCCATTTTTGTTTCTGCACCTGGGTAGCTCTTGCTAATTGGTGGCTAAATGTAGCCACAAATCAGCAAGCACTATCCAGGGTGCTGAACCAAATAAAGGTACCAAGAGAACGAAGAAAAAGTGATAATAGGAGTAAATTAGAAAGTTTGGGTTTAGTATCCTTTTAATGTCTCTTTAACCCCTTACCGACCAGTGCCGTACCTTGTACAACACTGGTCGATATGCCCTTAAGGACCAGCGGCATACCCTGTACGTCGCTGCAGTCCTGGGCTTCTCTGTGCTGCGATCTCGCTCAAAATAGCGAGATTGCGCTATTTCTGCATGGGGCACTGCAGAAATAGATTTGCAGAGGTAAGGAGGGAGGCGGGTGGGCGGCCCATCGCTGGAGGAGGCAGGCGGAGGACGGGAGTGGGTGGGACCACTCGGCCACGCTACAGGGACTAAACCCCCCCCACCAAAAACTGCATCATTGAGGGGGAAGGAGGGAGTAGGGGCAATAAAGGGATCCTATGTGGAATCTGTTAACAGAAAGGGATCTGGGAGGGGGGGTAGTGTATTGAGGGGGGCAGCTACACTACAGAAAAAAATTGACTTTTTTTTTTCTTCTTTTCTTGCCAATTTTGCAGCAAACTGGATAATGGCAGACAGCTGCCAGTACCTAAGATGGTGACAAATAGGTAGAGGGGGGAGGGTTAGAGAGCTTTTATTGGGGGGGGATCAGGGAGGTTGGGGAGTTAGGGGGGAACCTACACTGCAGCAAATATATTTTAAAAATAAAATTATTTAAAAAAAAAAAAAAGGCTTTTATTTTCATACTGGCAGAGGGAGTTGGGGGAGGCAAAAGAACTGTTTGAGAGGGGTCAGGGAGAGATCAGGGGGTGGAATGTGTCAGATGGGAGGCTGATCTCTACGCTAAAGCTAAAATTAACCCTACAAGCTACCTAATTAACCCCTTCACTGCTGGGCATAATACAAGTATGGTGCGCAGCAGTATTTAGCGGCCTTATAATTACCAAAAAGCAATGTCAATTGTCAAAGCATATATGTCTGCTATTTCTGAACAAAGGGGACCCCAGAGAAGCATTTACAACCATTTGTGCCATAATTGCACAAGCTGTTTTTAAATAATTTCAGCGAGAAACCTAAAATTGTTAAAACGTTAAAGTTTTTTTTTTATTTGATCGCATTTGGCGGTGAAATGGTGGCGTGAAGTATACCACAATGGGCCTAGATCAATACTTTGGGTTGTCTCCAAAAATATATATATAGTTTTTATAGGCAAATATAAAAAAGGCTCTATTTCTGTTTAAATGTAGTGATGCAAAAATGCTAAAAATGCTCTGGTCTTTTAGGGAAGTTTTTGTCTGAAATGCCCGGTCCTTAAGGGGTTAAAGGGATGGTAAAGTCAAAATTATGCTTTTATGATTTAGGTTGAGCATACAATTTTCCAATTTACTTCTGTAATCTAATTTGCTTTGTTCTCTTGGTATCATTTGTTGAAAAACATACCTAGGTAGCCTGCTTATTGGTAGCTGCACAAATCTTTGAGCTCTTCCTTCTTTTCTGTTATAGATTCTGTTCAGCGGCTCATAAGGAGTATTTTATCATTGTAGGCAGCTTGCATTTTGTATTGTTAATTATTTCTGTCATATTTATCAGACATACTATACTGTTAATTATTTCTGTCATATTTATCAGACATACTGTTAATTATTTCTTTCATATTTGACCATCCTGTTAATTATTTCTCTCATATTTATCGAATCATCCTGTTAATTATTTCTCTCATATTTATCGAGTCATCCTTTCAATTATTTCTCTCATATATGTCAGACATCCCAAGAGATTTGAATTTTTAAAACTTTACTAGATATTTTTCTCACGTTTCGAGATTGTTGGACTTTTTTTTTTTTTCACTGAACATTTTGTTTTTTCTCAGAAATTGTTGTAAAGTTAAATATTTGTATTAATATTATTTAATTGAAGGCAAAGTTTCTCTTCTGAAATTTGACAAATTCTGGATGATTTTATTTTTGGAAAAAAACACAGGCTTCATCAGATTTTTTTTTTTATTGCAATTGATTTTTAATTTGATAAATTAATCTGTAATTTCTGTTTCGTAGTTAGTTGAATCACAACATATATTTTTCTAGGTGTTTACCTGTAAAACATTTCTTTCTGGCTTTAGTAATAATTCATACACAGCAGCTGATCTTGTTACGGGCTCTGTATGGAAAACATAATTTATGTAAGAACTTACCTGATAAATTCATTTCTTTCATATTGGCAAGAGTCCATGAGCTAGTGACATATGGGATATACAATCCTACCAGGAGGGGCAAAGTTTCCCAAACCTCAAAATGCATATAAATACACCCCTCACCACATCCACAATTCAATTTAATGAATAGCCAAGTAGTGGGGTGATAAAGAAAGGAGTAAAAAGCATCAACAGAGGAATCTGGAAATAATTGTGCTTTATACAAAAAAATCATAACCACCATAAAAAGGGTGGGCCTCATGGACTCTTGCCAATATGAAAGAAATGAATTTATCAGGTAAGTTCTTACATAAATTATGTTTTCTTTCATGTAATTGGCAAGAGTCCATGAGCTAGTGACATATGGGATATCAAATACCCAAGATGTGGAACTCCACTCAAGAGTCACTAGAGAGGGAGGGATAAAAATAAACAACAGCCATATGCTGAAAAATAAATCCACAACCCAAATTATAAGTTATTCTCATGAAGAAAAGAAAAACTTAAAACATCAGCAAAAAAAAATTATCTACCAAAAACTGCTTCTGAAGAAGCAAACACATCAAAACGGTAGAATTTAGTAAATGTATGCAAAGAGGACCAAGTCGCTGCTTTGCAAATCTGATCAACTGAAGCTTCATTCTTAAAAGCCCACAAAGTGGAGACTGATCTAGTAGAATGAGCTGTAATTCTCTGAGGTGGGGCTTGACCCGACTCTGAATAAGCTTTGAAGAAACAAAAGCTTTAACCAAGAGGCCAAGGAAATAGCAGAGGCCTTCTGACCTTTCCTAGGTCCAGAAAATAAAACAAATAGACTAAAAGTCTTCCTGAAATCTTTAGTAGCTTCAACATAATATTTCAAAGCTCTCACCACATCCAAATAATGTAAAGATCTTTCCAAAGAATTCTTAGGATTAGGACACAAGGAAGGAAAAACAATTTCTCTACTAATGTTGTTGGAATTCACAACCTTAGGCAAAAATTGAAATGAAGTCCGCAAAACCACCTTATCCTGATGAAAAATCAGAAAAGGAGATTCACAAGAAAGAGCAGATAGCTCAGAAACTCTTCTAGCAGAAGAGTTGGCCAAAAGGAACAATACTTTCCAAGAAAGTAGTTAAATGTCCAAAGAATGCATAGGCTCAATATGTAGGAGCCTGTAAAGCCTTCAAAAGCAAAATAAGACTCCAAGGAGGAGAAATTGATTTAATGACAGGCTTAAATATGAACTAAAGCCTGTACAAAACAGTGAATATCAGGAAGTTTAACAATCTTTCTATGAATAAAACAGAAAGAGCAGAGATTTGTCCCTTCAAGAAACTTGCAGACAAAACCTTATCCAAACCATCCTGAAGAAACTGTAAAATTCTTGCAACTCTAAAGCATTTATGAGAAGAACACCATAAAATGTAGATCATCCAAACTCGATAATAAATCTTTCTAGAGACAGATTTACAAGCTTGTAACATAGTGTTGATCACTGAGTCAGAGAAACCTCTGTGACTTAGCACTAAGAGTTCAATTTCCATACCTTCAAATTAAATGATTTGAGATCCTGATGGAAAAACGGACCTTGAGACAGTAGGTCCGGCCTTAACGGAAGTGGCCAAGGTTGGCAACTGAACATCCGAACAAGAACCGTATACCAAAACCTGTGGGGCCATGCTGGAGCCACCAGCAACACAAACGATTGTTCCATGATGATTCTGGAAATCACTCTTGGAAGAAGAACTAGAGGCGGGAAAATATAAGCAGGTTGATAACACCAAGGAAGTGTCAGCGCACCCACTGCTTCCGCCTGAAAATCCCTGAACCTGGACAGGCATCTGGGAAGTCTCTTGTTTAGATGAGAGGCCATCAGATCTATCTGTGGAAGACCCCATATTTTGAACAATCTGAGAAAACACATCTGGATGTAAAGTCTGATGGCTGAGATAATCCACCTCCCAATGTCTATACCTGGGATATGCACCGCAGAAATTTAGACAGGAGCTGGATTCTTCCCAAGCAAGTATCCGAGATACTTCTTCATAGCTTGTGGACTGTGAGTCCCACCCTGCTGATTGACAAATGCCACTGTAAGTGAAAATGTCTGTTTGAAAATAAATTAACAGTTCTCTCTTCAACAAAGGCCAAAATTAAAGAGCTCTGAGAATAGCACGGAGATCTAAAATATTGATTGGTAATCTCGCCTCTTGAGATTTCCAAAACCCCTTGTGCTGTCAGAGATCCCCAAACAGCTCCCCAACCTGAAAGACCTGCATCTGTAGAGAACATAGTCCAGGTTAGCCCCTTGAATTAAACACTGGTGATTTACCACGTCAGAGAGTGTCAAACATTGGGATTTATGGATATCAATTGTGATATCTTAGTATAATCCCTGCACCATGGATTCAGCAAACAAAGCTGGAGAGGTCTCATGCGAGAACGGGCAAAGGGAAATGCGTCCAATGCTGCAGTCAAAGACCTAAATTTTCCATGCACATAATCACTGAAGGGAATGACTGAGACTGAAGGTGCCGACAGCCTGCAACCACTTTCAAACATCTCTTGTCTGTTAGAGACAGAGTCATGGACACTGAATCTATCTGGAAACCTAAAAAGGTGACCCTTGTCTGAGGAATCAAGAAACTTCTTGGCAAATTGATCCTCCAACCATGTTTCAGAAGAAACAACACTAGTTGATTAGTGTGAGATTCTGCAGAACGGAAGGACTAAGCTAGTACCAAAATATCGTCCAAAAAAAGGAAACACCGCAATACCCTGCTCTCTGGTTTCCATAAGCAGAGCACCAAAAACCTTTAAAAAAGATTCTTTGAGCGGTTGCTAATCCAAAAAATGGAAAAGCAACGAATTGGTAACGCTTGTCTAGAAAAGAGAATCTCAGGAACTGAAAATGATCTGAATGAATCAGAATATGAAGGTATACATCCTGCAATCCATTATGGACCTAAAATGTCCTTGCTGAATAAAAGGCTGAACAGTCCTTAAAGTCACCATTTGAAAATTGGTACTCATACATAACAATTCAAAATTTTCAGATTCAGAATTGGTCTGAATTAAATTTCCTTCTTAAAGATTATGAATAGATTTGAATAAAAACCCCAGACCTTGTTCCTGAAAAGGAACTGGCATGACTACCCCTGAAACTCCAGGTCTGAAACACACTTCAGAAAAGCCTGAGCTTTAACTGGATTTGCTGCGATACGTGAAAGAAAAAAATCTTCTCACAGGAGGATTTATTCAGAATCCTATTCCAAACCCCTGAGAGACAATACTCTGAAACCATTGATTTGGACCGAATTATCCAAAACATTCTTGAAAAAAACTTAATCTGCCCCCTACCAGCTGAGCTGGAATGAGAGTCGCACCTTCATGCGGACTTAGGGGCTGGCTTTTTGGTTTCTTAAATGGGTTGGATTGATTCCATTTAAAGAAGGTTTCCAATTGGAAACAGATTCCATAGGGAAGGATTAGGTTTTTGTTCCTTATTGAAAAAAAAAGAACGAAAACAATTTAGAAGCCTAATATTTACCCTTAGGTCTCTTATTACCTTGGAAAGAAGAGATAGCAATCTAGACTTAAAAAGTCATATCAGCATTCCAAGATTTTAAGCCTCAAACTCTTGTAGCTAAAAATAGCTAAAGACATAGATCTAACATCAATCTTGATGATATCAAAAAATGGCATCAGAACTGAATAGTATGCTGCAGAAAGCGAACAATACTAGATAAATCAGAATCCAATTCTTGTTGCGCTAAATCTCCAACAAAAAAGTTGATGCAGCTGCAACATCAGCCAAAGAAAATGCAGGCCTGAGACGACCTGAATATAAATAAGCTTTCCTTAGATAAGATTCAAGTCTCCTATCTAAAAGAACTTAAGTACTATCTCCCATAGGAATAGAGGTACATTCAGCAAGAGTAGAAATAGCCCCAACAAATTGAGGAACTTTTCCCAAAACTCTATAGAAATTGCTGGTAAAAAGATACAATTTTTTTAAACCTTGAAGAAGGAATAAAAATAAGTACCCGGCTAATCATAAGAGAAATAGTATCAGGAATGGAAAAAAACCTCTGGAGCAACCACAGGAAGTTTAAAAACAGAATTTACTAGCTCTAATAACAAGAGGACTGGTTTCCATGATATCCAAAATAATTAACACTTCTTTAACAAAGAACGAAAATACTTCATTTTAAATAAAAAAGTAGATTTGTTATTGTCAATATCTGAGGAAAGATGTTCTAAATCAGATACATCCTCATCAGAAAAGGATAATTCATTATATTGTCGGTCATTTGAAATTTCATCAATCTTATGAGAAGTTTTAAAAGACCTTTATATTAATTAGAAGGCAGAATAGCAGACAAAGCCTTCTGAATAGAATTTAGAAACAAATTATTTAAATTTCATAGGTATAACATGTACATTAAAAGTTGAAGGAAAAACAACAGGAAATGTACTATTAACTGATGGATACAATATCTGCATGTAAAAAGTTTATCATACAATGACATTCGGAAATATAATGCACTTAGCTTTAGTAGAACCGACATCAGGCAGCAACATTCCAACAGATACTTCTGAGGCAGGATCAGATTGAGACATCTTGCAAAATGTAAAATAAAAAACAACATATAAAGCAAAATTTGTCAATTTCCTTATATGACAGTTTCAGGAATGGGAAAAAAATGCAAATAGCATAGCCCTCTGACATAGAAAAAAGCAAGAGGCAAAAGCAATGAGGCAAATAAATAATGAAAAAAATTTAGCTCCAAGTATGACGCACAACGTAACTGAATTTTTTTTTGGCGCCATCCATGACACACTCGTGTCACTAACGACGCAACCCTGTGTGAACCTCTGCGTCAATTATGACGCCGGAAATTATGAACTTGCATTAACGGACGTGCCTTTCGCGCTAAAAACTTCTCGTGCCAAGAATGACGCAATAAAGTGTAGCATTTGGCACTCCCGCGAGCCTAAGACAGCCCGCTATTTGAAACAAAGTAGTCAATTGAAAAAAAGACTAAACCCCAGGTAAGAAAAATATATATATTTTTTTTTTAAATTTGTTTTTTATTAAAGGAATCAAGTGTTTACAACATTTTCACATTAGACATTCCATGTATAGGCAGTAATCTCTTCAAGTGAACAATTATACAGTTATACAGCCGTTTGATTTCCAATACACAAATGTGAACATTCAATTGTGAGTGATCAGAAGACATTGCAGAAGTGGCATGTCTCAGAGGTAATGTCCATATCTCAGGTTTCAGCATATTATTGCACACTTCATTCCTTAAAATAATTTTTCATTTTAAAACATTTAAAACATGTAAATTAACTATCTACATATACTTTGACCAGGTGTCCATAGGTAGTTTGACTGTGAACATTTTCGTATCCAATAAAGGATAGATGGAGGAGGTAGAGGGGGTTGGTAAAAGGGGGGACAGAAGAGAAAAAAAAACCCTTCTTGCGTGTGGTGGTCTGGGTTAAATATTCTGATTAAGTTGTTCCCCCCCTCCCCCTAGAATAACATCACTTCAAAGGGTTCTCGGTTCTGTGTGGTCTGCCCCATGTGTTCTGTCCCTCCACCCAATTCTATCTGTTGCATTGCTTCCAAATGAGCAAAAGGTTTCAACACCTGATTTCGAATGGCTGGGTCTAGCGTGTCTAGGAATGACCCCCATTTCCTCAAGAAGGGGCGCAGCCTGTGTTTTGTGTCAAGTCGAACATCATATTGCTCCACAAAGAGTTGTTTAAGCAACAGGTGTTTCAATTGTGCTATTGTTGGGGCCTGTCTAGTCAGCCATCTTGTAAGAATGCATTGCCTAGCTAGTATAGTGTATAATGTAAGGAATTTGTGCAATCTTTTATGTGAGTCCTCCCATTTCAGCATAAAAATCTCTACCTCTGTAAATACTGTCTCTATGTGCAGTGTAATTTTAAGCCAATATTGACAGTGACTCCAGAACCTCCTAATCTTCGGGCAAGTGTAAAAATAGTGATGAAATGATGGAGCCGCAGAGCTACATTTAACACATCTATCCAGGATTGAGGTATTCCATTTTGATAATCTATGAGGTGTAATGTAGTCCATGTGTAGGATTCTAACCTGTGCCTCTCTGTGTGACACGGCCAGTGTCGCTTGCTGTGCATGTTCTAAACTCTCTTTGATGTCTTGTGTCGTTACTTCTGTTGAACAGTCATTGTTATACCTGGCTGATATGTCACCTAGGATCTGAGACTCCTTTTGTTGTATCAGTCGGGTGTATATATGAGACAGAGAAAAGGCCCCTGCCCTGAATAGTGTTTGGGAAACTGCAAAGGGTGATGCATCCCAGAATCCTACATTAGAGGATTGTATTGACGCTATATAGTGACGCAGCTGTAAGTAGGCATAGAAGTGTTTGTTTGGGATTTGGTATTTAGCTCTCAAGTCTTGAAGCGACCGTACCGTGTGCTGTAAAGGATCCAGAACATCTCCGACCATTGTTAGGCCAGTTCCGTTCCAGATTCGGAATGGTTCTTGGTCATTCCCCGCTGGAAAATCTGGGTTTCCAATTATTGGGATGAATTTTGTTGAGGGCATGCCAGTTTTCAGGTGTTTATGGATTTTTTGCCAAGCCTTAAGTGGGTCTGCGTAGAGTACATTGTTATATACCCCCGGCGGGAGCGTCTTTCGGTCCCCATAGGGTAGGTAGGACAACGCCACAGGTGCCACCATCGCCTTTTCAAGGCTGGCGTCGCTGAAATGTCCTGTGTTCAATTGCCAGTCCATGACCAGATGGGCCAATGCCGCCCAGTTGTACAGTCTAAAGTTCGGGAGACCCAGTCCTCCAGCCGAGTATGGAAGCTGAAGCTTCTCCATCGCTATTCTCGGTTTGCCCTTTTTCCAAATGAATTGAGATACTGCTCGATTGAGTAACTGTGTATCTGCCTTGGTCATGGGGAATGGCAGCATGAGCAGGGGATAGAGTATTTTGGGCAACATCGTCATTTTGATCAGGTTGACCCTACCCGACAATCCCAGAGGGAGGTTGAGCCAGTTGGATAGCTGGGAAGCAATTTGAGCACCTTTTTCCGAGATATTTAGTTTGTAGATTTTTGAGGGGTTTCTATGCAGGTGAATGCCTAGGTATGTCAGTTTCTCTGTCACTTCCACAAAAGGGAAGTCATGTGTAGAGTGAGGGTGTTTACTGAGCCACAGTACCTCAGATTTAGAGGCATTTATCTTGTACCCGGAGAAGCTACCGAAGTCGGCTATCGTTCGGAGGATATTGGGTATGTGGGTTTGTGGACAATCCACGAATAGCAACATATCATCCGCGTATAGCGCAAGGTGGAGGGGAACTCCCCCAACCACAATTCCCGGGAAGGTGTGTCTGAGCTTTATCGCCAATGGTTCCAACGCCAAATTAAATAACAGCGGGGACAGGGGGCAACCCTGCCTGGTGCCTCTTTGAAGAGGAAAATCCCCCGAAAAAAGTCAGTTGGAAAGGATCTGCGCCACCGGCTTGTCGTAAATTTTACCCAACACCCTCAGAAATGGACCGTCAAAACCGAACCTACGCAATGAGTCCATCAAATGTGGCCATTCTACCCGGTCGAAGGCCTTCTCCGCCTGTTTGCCATGATTTTTGTGAACAACTTATAGTCCACGTTTAGGAGCGATATCGGTCTGTAGGACTCTGGTAACGAGTGGTCCTTACCAGGTTTGGGGATCAATGTAATGTGAGCCGCCGTGAACTCCTTAGAGGGTTGTGTTTCTGTCAGCATCAAAGCATTAAATACCTTAATGAGTGTCGCGGTTAATTGTGGCTGCAGAGCCTTGTAGAACTCAGACGGAAGGCCATCTGGGCCTGGTGTCTTGCCTATAGGGAGACCTTTAATGGTGTTATTTAGTTCATCCTGTGTGATTGTGGCGTTTAGTGCATTTCTTTGGTCTGAGCTAATTCGGGGCAGCTCTACTGAGTTCCAGAATTGAGCCATTGGGGGGTAGTTATCAAGCCGTCAACTTTTCTGCCTTCGCCGGCCCAATACGCCCGCCTAAGCTCGCCTCACATCGCCGCCGCGGACCTGAAAAAATACGCCTAAGTTATCAAAAAAAGCTGTCAAAAAGCCGCGGGGCGATGAGCAGCGGACTGTTAGAGTTATCACTCATCCAATCTCGCTGCTCTTCGGCTGTTTGACAGCTTTCTTGCAAGTCTGTCACTAAGCACCCACACTAAACTGCACTGTTCTACCCCCTATACCGGCGCCCCCGGAGCCCCCCGCAACTAAATAAAGTTACTAACCCCTAAACTGCCACTCCTAGACCCCGCCACAACTATTAAAAATGTATTAACCCCTAAACCGCCGCTCCTAGACCCTGCTGCAACTATTAAAAATGTATTAACCCCTAAACCGCCGCTCCTAGACCCCGCCGCAAGTCTTATAAATGTATTAACCCCTAAACCCCCACTCCTGGACACCGCTGCCACCTACATTATACCTAGTAACCCCTATCCTGCCCCCCCTATACTGCCACCCTCTGTAATAAAGTTATTAACCCCTATCCTGCTGATCCCGCACCTCGCCGCAAATAAAAAAATTTTTAACCCCTAAACCGCCGCTAACTGAACCCGCCGCAACCTATATTAAATTTATTAACCCCTATCCTGCCCCCCCTACACCGTCGGCACCTATAATAAATTTATTAACCCCTATCCTGCCTCCCACTACACCGCCGCCACTGTAATAAAATTATTAACCCCTAAACCTAAGTCTAACACTAACCCTAACACCCCCCTAACTTAAATATTAATTAAATACATCTAAATAATATTTATATTATTAACTAAGTTAATCCTATTTAAAACTAAATACTTACCTATACAATAAACCCTAATATAGCTACAATATAAATAATAATTATATTGTAGCTATTTTAGGATTTATTTTTATTTTACAGGTACCTTTCAATTTATTTTAACTAGGTACAATAGCTATTAAATAGTTATTAACTATTTAATAGCTTACCTAGCTAAAATAAAGAGAAATTAACCTGTAAAATAAAAACTAACCTAAGTTACAATTACACCTAACACTACACTATACTTTAATAAATTATTCCTATTTAAAACTAAATACTTACCTGTAAAATAAACCCTAATATAGCTACAATATAATTAATAATTACATTGTAGCTATCTTAGGATTTATATTTATTTTACAGGTAACTTTGTATTTATTTTAGCTAGTTAGACTAGTTATTAAATAGTTATTAACTATTTAATAACTACCTAGCTAAAAGAAATACAAAATTACCTGTAAAATAAATCCTAACCTAAGTTACAATTAAACCTAACACTACACTATCATTAAATTAATTAATTAAACTACCTACAAATAACTACAATTAAATACAATTACATAAACTAACTAAAGTACAAAAAATAAAAAAAGCTAAGTTACAAAAAATAAAAAATAAAAGTTACAAACATTTAAAAACATATTACAACAATTTTAAGCTACTTACACCTAATCTAAGCCCCCTAATAAAATAACAAACCCCCCCAAAATAAAAAAATGCCCTACCCTATTCTACATTAAAAAGTAAACAGCTCTTTTGCCTTACCAGCCCTTGAAAGGGCCTTTTGTGGGGGCATGCCCCAAAGTTCAGCTCTTTTGCCTGTAAAAGAAAAATACAACCCCCCCAACATTAAAACCCACCACCCACATACCCCTAATCTAACCCATACCCCCCTTAAAATAACCTAACACTAATCCCCTGAAGATCATCCTACCTTTAGTTGTCTTCACTCAGCCGAGCCACCGATGGAACTGAAGAGGACATCCGGACCGGCAGAAGTTATCCTCCAAGGGGCGCTGAAGAAATCTTCCATCCGATGAAGTGATCCTCCAAGCGGCGCTGAAGAAATCTTCCATCCGGGCGAGGCCATCTTCCAAGAGGCGCTGAAGAAGTCTTCTATCCGGGTGAGGTCATCGTCGTAGCCGGGTCTTGAATCTTCATCCCGCCGACGCGGAACATCCTCCTTTCCTGACGAACTACCGCCAATCAGATTGAGCTTGCATTCTATTGGCTGTTCCGATCAGCCAATAGAATGCGAGCTCAATCTGATTGGCTGATTGGATCAGCCAATCGGATTGAACTTGAATCTGATTGGCTGATTCCATCAGCCAATCAGATTTTTCCTACCTTAATTCCGATTGGCTGATAGAATCCTATCAGCCAATCGGAATTGAAGGGACGCCATCTTGGATGACGTCCCTTAAAGGAGCCTTCATTCGTCGGTAGTTCGTCGGGAAAGGAGGATGTTCCGCGTCGGCGGGATGAAGATTCAAGACCCGGCTTCGACGATGACCTCGCCCGGAAAGAAGACTTCTTCAGCGCCTCTTGGAAGATGACCTTGCCCGGATGGAAGATTTCTTCAGCGCCGCTTGGAGGATCACTTCATCGGATGGAAGATTTCTTCAGCGCCCCTTGGAGGATAACTTCTGCCGGTCCGGATGTCCTCTTCAGTTCCATCGGTTGCTCGGCTGAGTGAAGACAACTAAAGGTAGGATGATCTTCAGGGGATTAGTGTTAGGTTATTTTAAGGGGGGTTTGGGTTAGATTAGGGGTATGTGGGTGGTGGATTTTAATGTTGGGGGGGGTGTATTTTTCTTTTACAGGCAAAAGAGCTGAACTTTGGGGCATGCCCCCACAAAAGGCCCTTTTAAGGGCTGGTAAGGCAAAAGAGCTGTTTACTTTTTAATGTATAATAGGGTAGGGCATTTTTTTTATTTGGGGGGGTTTGTTATTTTATTAGGGGGCTTAGATTAGGTGTAAGTAGCTTAAAATTGTTGTAATATGTTTTTAAATGTTTGTAACTTTTATTTTTTATTTTTTGTAACTTAGCTTTTTTTATTTTTTGTACTTTAGTTAGTTTATGTAATTGTATTTAATTGTAGTTATTTGTAGGTAGTTTAATTAATTAATTTAATGATAGTGTAGTGTTAGGTTTAATTGTAACTTAGGTTAGGATTTATTTTACAGGTAATTTTGTATTTCTTTTAGCTAGGTAGTTATTAAATAGTTAATAACTATTTAATAACTTTTCTAACTAGCTAAAATAAATACAAAGTTACCTGTAAAATAAATATAAATCCTAAGATAGCTACAATGTAATTATTAATTATATTGTAGCTATATTAGGGTTTATTTTACAGGTAAGTATTTAGTTTTAAATAGGAATAATTTATTAAAGTATAGTGTAGTGTTAGGTTTAATTGTAACTTAGGTTAGTTTTTATTTTACAGGTTAATTTCTCTTTATTTTAGCTAGGTAAGCTATTAAATAGTTAATAACTATTTAATAGCTATTGTACCTAGTTAAAATAAATTGAAAGGTACCTGTAAAATAAAAATAAATCCTAAGATAGCTACAATATAATTATTATTTATATTGTAGCTATATTAGGGTTTATTTTATAGGTAAGTATTTAGTTTTAAATAGGATTAACTTAGTTAATAATATAAATATGATTTAGATGTATTTAATTAATATTTAAGTTAGGGGGGTGTTAGGGTTAGTGTTAGACTTAGGTTTAGGGGTTAATAATTTTATTACAGTGGCGGCGGTGTAGTGGGGGGCAGGATAGGGGTTAATAAATTTATTATAGGTGGCGACGGTGTAGGGGGGGCAGGATAGGGGTTAATAAATTTAAGATAGGTTGCGGCGGGTTCAGGGAGCGGCGGTTTAGGGGTTAAACTATTTATTTATTTGCGGCGAGGTGCGGGATCAGCAGGGTAGGGGTTAATAACTTTATTACAGAGGGCGGCGGTATAGGGGGGGAAGGATAGGGGTTAATAGGTATAATGTAGGTGGCGGTGGGCTCCGGGAGCGGCGGTTTAGGGGTTAAGACATTTATTATAGTTGCGGTGGGCTCCGGGAGCGGCGGTTTAGGGGGTAATAACTTTATTTAGTTTCGGCGGTGTAGGGGGGGCAGATTAGGGGTGTTTAGACTCGGGGTACATGTTAGGGTGTTAGGTGTAGACAGCAGCCATAGGAATCAATGGGATATCTGGCAGCAGCGAACTTGTACTTTCGCTATGGTCAGACTCCCATTGATTCCTATGGGATCCGCCGCCTCCAGGCTGGCAGATTGAAAACCAGGTACGCTGGGCCGTAAAAGTGCCGAGCGTACCTGCTAGTTTTTGATAACTAGCAAAAGTAGTGAGATTGTGCCTGTGTGCGGAACATCTGGAGTGACGTAAGAATCGATCTGTGTCGGACGGAGTCCGGCGGATCGAAGCTTACGTCACAAAATTCTACTTTTGCCGGTCTGAAGCCTTTGATAACTAAGGCGAATCAGCCTCGCCACAAATACGCTGCGGAATTCCAGCGTATTTGAGGTTGACAGCTTGATAGCTAGGCCCCATTGTCTCTTTTGGTGCTGATGTCTGTTTGGTATAAAGGTGTGTGTAGTATGTTTTAAAACACCTCACTATCGGCTAGATTTGGAGTTTGGCGGTAAAAGGGCTGTTAACGCTCCGCGGGTTTTTTTCTGGCCGCACCATAAATTTAACTCTGGTATCGAGAGTTCAAACAAATGCTGCGTTAGGCTCCAAAAAAGGAGCGTAGAGCATTTTTACCGCAAATACAACTCTCGATACCAGAGTTGCTTACGGACGCGGCCGGCCTCAAAAACGTGCTCGTGCACGATTCTCCCATAGGAAACAATGGGGCTGTTTGAGCTGAAAAAAAACCTAACACCTGCAAAAAAGCAGCGTTCAGCTCCTAACGCAGCCCCATTGTTTCCTATGGGGAAACACTTCCTACGTCTGCACCTAACACTCTAACATGTACCCCGAGTCTAAACACCCCTAGCCTTACACTTATTAACCCCTAATCTGCCGCCCCCCGCTATCGCTGACCCCTGCATTACACTTTTAACCCCTAATCTGCCGCTCCGTAAACCGCCGCCACCTACGTTATCCCTATGTACCCCTAATCTGCTGCCCTAACATCGCCGACCCCTATGTTATATTTATTAACCCCTAATCTGCCCCCCACAACGTCGCCGACACCTACCTACACTTATTAACCCCTAATCTGCCGAGCGGACCTGAGCGCTACTATAATAAAGTTATTAACCCCTAATCCGCCACACTAACCCTATCATAAATAGTATTAACCCCTAATCTGCCCTCCCTAACATCGCCGACACCTACCTTCAATTATTAACCCCTAATCTGCCGACCGGAGCTCACCGCTATTCTAATAAATGTATTAACCCCTAAAGCTAAGTCTAACCCTAACACTAACACCCCCCTAACTTAAATATAATTTACATCTAACGAAATTAATTAACTCTTATTAAATAAATGATTCCTATTTAAAGCTAAATACTTACCTGTAAAATAAATCCTAATATAGCTACAATATAAATTACATTTATATTATAGCTATTTTAGGATTAATATTTATTTTACAGGTAACTTTGTATTTATTTTAACCAGGTACAATAGCTATTAAATAGTTAAGAACTATTTAATAGTTACCTAGTTAAAATAATTACAAATTTACCTGTAAAATAAATCCTAACCTAAGATATAATTAAACCTAACACTACCCTATCAATAAAATAATTAAATAAACTACCTACAATTACCTACAATTAACCTAACACTACACTATCAATAAATTAATTAAACACAATTGCTACAAATAAATACAATTAAATAAACTATCTAAAGTACAAAAAATAAAAAAGAACTAAGTTACAGAAAATAAAAAAATATTTACAAACATAAGAAAAATATTACAACAATTTTAAACTAATTACACCTACTCTAAGCCCCCTAATAAAATAACAAAGACCCCCAAAATAAAAAATTCCCTACCCTATTCTAAAATACAAAAATTACAAGCTCTTTTACCTTACCAGCCCTGAACAGGGCCCTTTGCGGGGCATGCCCCAAGAATTTCAGCTCTTTTGCCTGTAAAAAAAAACATACAATACCCCCCCCCCAACATTACAACCCACCACCCACATACCCCTAATCTAACCCAAACCCCCTTAAATAAACCTAACACTAATCCCCTAAAGATCTTCCTACCTTGTCTTCACCATCCAGGTATCACCGATCCGTCCTGGCTCCAAGATCTTCATCCAACCCAAGCGGGGGTTGGCGATCCATAATCCGGTGCTCCAAAGTCTTCCTCCTATCCGGCAAGAAGAGGACATCCGGACCGGCAAACATCTTCTCCAAGCGGCATCTTCTATGTTCTTCCATCCGATGACGACCGGCTCCATCTTGAAGACCTCCAGCGCGGATCCATCCTCTTCTTCCGACGACTAGACGACGAATGACGGTTCCTTTAAGGGACGTCATCCAAGATGGCGTCCCTCGAATTCCGATTGGCTGATAGGATTCTATCAGCCAATCGGAATTAAGGTAGGAATATTCTGATTGGCTGATGGAATCAGCCAATCAGAATCAAGTTCAATCCGATTGGCTGATCCAATCAGCCAATCAGATTGAGCTCGCATTCTATTGGCTGATCGGAACAGCCAATAGAATGCAAGCTCAATCTGATTGGCTGATTGGATCAGCCAATCGGATTGAACTTGATTCTGATTGGCTGATTCCATCAGCCAATCAGAAAATTCCTACCTTAATTCCGATTGGCTGATAGAATCCTATCAGCCAATCGGAATTCGAGGGACGCCATCTTGGATGACGTCCCTTAAAGGAACCGTCATTCGTCGTCTAGTCGTCGGAAGAAGAGGATGGATCCGCGCTGGAGGTCTTCAAGATGGAGCCGGTCGTCATCGGATGGAAGAACATAGAAGATGCCGCTTGGAGAAGATGTTTGCCGGTCCGGATGTCCTCTTCTTGCCGGATAGGAGGAAGACTTTGGAGCACCGGATTATGGATCGCCAACCCCCGCTTGGGTTGGATGAAGATCTTGGAGCCAGGACGGATCGGTGATACCTGGATGGTGAAGACAAGGTAGGAAGATCTTTAGGGGATTAGTGTTAGGTTTATTTAAGGGGGTTTGGGTTAGATTAGGGGTATGTGGGTGGTGGGTTGTAATGTTGGGGGGGGGGTATTGTATGTTTTTTTTTACAGGCAAAAGAGCTGAAATTCTTGGGGCATGCCCCGCAAAGGGCCCTGTTCAGGGCTGGTAAGGTAAAAGAGCTTGTAATTTTTGTATTTTAGAATAGGGTAGGGAATTTTTTATTTTGGGGGTCTTTGTTATTTTATTAGGGGGCTTAGAGTAGGTGTAATTAGTTTAAAATTGTTGTAATATTTTTCTTATGTTTGTAAATATTTTTTTATTTTCTGTAACTTAGTTCTTTTTTATTTTTTGTACTTTAGATAGTTTATTTAATTGTATTTATTTGTAGCAATTGTGTTTAATTAATTTATTGATAGTGTAGTGTTAGGTTAATTGTAGGTAATTGTAGGTAGTTTATTTAATTATTTTATTGATAGGGTAGTGTTAGGTTTAATTGTATCTTAGGTTAGGATTTATTTTACAGGTAAATTTGTAATTATTTTAACTAGGTAACTATTAAATAGTTCTTAACTATTTAATAGCTATTGTACCTGGTTAAAATAAATACAAAGTTACCTGTAAAATAAATATAAATCCTAAAATAGCTATAATATAAATATAATTTATATTGTAGCTATATTAGGATTTATTTTACAGGTAAGTATTTAGCTTTAAATAGGAATCATTTATTTAATAAGAGTTAATTTATTTCGTTAGATAAAAATTATATTTAACTTAGGGGGGTGTTAGTGTTAGGGTTAGACTTAGCTTTAGGGGTTAATACATTTATTAGAATAGCGGTGAGCTCCGGTCGGCAGATTAGGGGTTAATAATTGAAGGTAGGTGTCGGCGATGTTAGGGAGGGCAGATTAGGGGTTAATACTATTTATGATAGGGTTAGTGAGGCGGATTAGGGGTTAATAACTTTATTATAGTAGCGCTCAGGTCCGCTCGGCAGATTAGGGGTTAATAAGTGTAGGTAGGTGTCGGCGACGTTGTGGGGGGCAGATTAGGGGTTAATAAATATAACATAGGGGTCGGCGATGTTAGGGGCAGAAGATTAGGGGTACATAGGGATAACGTAGGTGGCGGCGATTTGCGGTCGGAAGATTAGGGGTTAATTATTTTAAGTAGCTTGCGGCGACGTTGTGGGGGGCAAGTTAGGGGTTAATAAATATAATATAGGGGTCGGCGGGGTTAGGGGCAGCAGATTAGGGGTACATAAGTATAACGTAGGTGGCGGTCGGCAGATTAGGGGTTAAAAATTTTAATCGAGTGGCGGCGATGTGGGGGGACCTCGGTTTAGGGGTACATAGGTAGTTTATGGGTGTTAGTGTACTTTAGGGCACAGTAGTTAAGAGCTTTATAAACCGGCGTTAGCCAGAAAGCTCTTAACTCCTGCTTTTTTCAGGCGGCTGGAATCTTGTCGTTAGAGCTCTAACGCTCACTGCAGAAACGACTCTAAATACCAGCGTTAGAAAGATCCCATTGAAAAGATAGGCTACGCAAATGGCGTAGGGGGATCTGCGGTATGGAAAAGTCGCGGCTGTAAAGTGAGCGTTAGACCCTTTAATCACTGACTCCAAATACCAGCGGGCGGCCAAAACCAGCGTTAGGAGCCTCTAACGCTGGTTTTGACGGCTACCGCCGAACTCTAAATCTAGGCCTGAGTCTTCAGGATTGTTATATGTCTTGTCTTTCCAACACAAAGTGGTCACTCCAGTCTTTATAGAGTGTGGTTTGGTCAGAGTCGCTAACAATTTACCTGCCCGGCTTCCAAATCTATATAGTCTACCCGCTGTCTTCAACAGTCCTGCCGCCGCTTGTTGCTTTGTAAATGTTTCTAGATCTGTCTTAGCTACTATGTATTTATCATATGCTGTTCTCGACCCTGTCTGAAGGTATTGGAGATATGCTTGTCCTAGCTGCTCTTGTAAGGTTCTATGTCTATATTGGGTTTTGTATTTTACTTTTGCAACATATGAGATTATGTTGCCTGCCAGCACTGTTTTAGCTGCTTCCCAGAAGAGTGTAGGATTGTCAACATGTATCGCATTGTCTGTTACATAATCTGTCCAAGAGTGTTGTAAAAATTTAACAAAGGATTCCGACTTAACTAAGTACGTGGGGAAACGAAGTGTGTTCCTATTAGTGTGGTGTTTGATAGTTCTCAGTGTCAGTTCTACCGGGGCATGATCTGAGATTAATATGTCATGTATTCTGCAACCCTGTACCTCATCAGATAGTTTATTGGCTATCAGAAAGAGGTCTATCCTAGATAGTGTATGTTTGGCTTTAGATAAACATGTGTATTCCTTGCCTTCTGGATTATGTAGCCTCCATATGTCGCAGGTGTTAGTGTCCATATAGAACATATTAAATATCTTAGATTCGTATTTGGCTTTATAATTTTTCTTGGGGTCTCTGATTCTAAATGGTTCCAGCCATTGCCTGTCCAGTGTGTGTGTGGGGGAGATATTAAAGTCCCCTCCTATTATCAATTTGGACCCCATGTGAGGAGCTAAGGACTTTATCAAGTCTTGCCAGAACCTCATATCTCTGTGATTTGGCGCATACAAATTGCAGAATGTGTAATCTATGGAGTCTACTGTTGCCTCAACTATGATATATCTACAGTTGGGATCTAGGTGTACATTCCTTACATTAACTGTCACTCTCTTCCCAAACACTATGGCTAAACCCCGGCTGGCGCTGGTGTGGGACCGGAAAACTACTTGATTTACCCACTCTCTCTGCAATTTCTGATGTTCCACATCTGTGAGGTGTGTCTCTTGTAACATTGCGATGTCCGCTCCTAATTTTCTAAGATGGTTAAGGGCCGCCTTACGTTTGATGGGGGTGTTAAGACCCCCCACGTTCCACGTTATCACCTTAAGAGGCATATGTACGTGTTTGTGTTATGTCGCGTGAAAAAAAAAAAAAAAAAAAAAAAGAAGGGGGGGGGAGAGAGAGAGAGGAGGGAGAACAGAGTAGGATATCAGGTATTCTGCATATCTATGAACTGACCAAAACATGACCAGAATATCTTCCAACACTTTGTGAGCAATTTTCGGTATCATTCTGTCAGGATTATACCCAAGCGTGAGTAAGTTAACAAATCACAGCTGTAGATTTATGGTTGTTTGTACCACTCATGAATTAACTATTGGTATTGAAAAACAATAGCTTTAAGCATGAGTGAATTATTCTATTTGTTGACTCAGATTGGAAGAATAGGATATTCAATCCTTATGAGACTTGAGTACTGTGCCTAACAATAGTGCTAGATTGAACTAGCAGAGAGGAGATGTATTCAAAACAAACATACAACTCTTGAGGAGGTTGCAGAATACGTGAGCAGAGATTACTTGGAAAGTCTGTTTATGCAGAGGTTGCTGTATTCTAACAGCATGTCTCACTGAACTGTCTTGGCTGCGGCTGAAGTGTCTCTGCAGCGTGGAGGTTAGTGGGCGTGAGCGCAGTGTGTAGGAAGAGTGACAGGTGACGTCAGACGCCGCTACTCACTTTACTTTTTAGAAAGTCCTTAGATTGACTGAACAAGCTTTGCGGTAAGTTTGTAACCCACACTTCAGAGTTGACAGGGATAGTATCCGGGATGGAAGGTTGTTACACTGTTGATTACAATTGGGAATATGAGCAACTTGCAGGCCGGGTATTCCTGTGAATAAATCACAAATGGATTTGACAAGGCAAGCAGGGAGAGTTCTGTAAAAGAACAATGAGTACTTCTTCAAGGAGTAGGTGTAATCAGATTTCTGGTAGAGTTTATCTGAAAGGAGCTCAGAGAGTATAGACTATTATCATGGAGTCTTAACATATTACTAAGCACTAGGAACAGGGCGTAGGTTAGATTTATAGATTCAAAATGAGGCTGATGTCAGAGAAGGAGGGAATAGGAAAGATTCCTGACACATTCTGACAGTCTTGTCTGGTTTGCTGTCTGAGCTTTGGAGTGGTTTTCTGACATTGTGGAGATACTCTGTGTCTTTTGCTGCATGCGTCTTTCTGTTTCTCAAATGCCCTTCATCATCGTGTTCCCTGCTTTCTCTGGTGTAAATTGTCAGGTGAACAGATTTGTCAGTCGAGCAAATTCTATGTGTTGCATGGGAAGACATAAAGCCTAAGTTATTGATAGTGAGTATAGGTGTGTGTATGAGAAAATTCTGTCCATTCTTTGTAGGGCGTGTTTATAATAGTAAGCAAATAGCTCCCTTTTCCTCCCTGGTGTTGTTGCAGTTTTCATGTATGCTTCTAAGCAAGTGTTTCTAAGTAAACCAACCCTTCTTGTCAGAAAGAAGTCTTTGTACGTGTTACCATTCCTGGTCATCTCGTTCAAAACATATATAAAACATTTAACAAAACAAAAGTACATATACTTATTGGTCTTACCAATGATCTCTTTTCTTTCCATCATTAGGTTTGAGTAGCTGCCATATTGGTATAAACAAGTTAAAACAAATTAAAACATTCAAACTTACTATAACACTAGAACAAATTACAACCTTATATAGATCTGATGCATAACAGTTGCATAACATTACCCTGGAGGTCAGAGGTGACCTCTCTCTATAGTAGTCCATCCTTGTGGTCCGCGGACCTCTTTCAGTCCTTAAACTGTGTCCTTTAATGATTAGTTAGTTCGGATACTTAGTGAGTGTCTGCCCATTCCATAATGGGCTAAGTCAGGCCGAACAAGAGTAGGAGGGGATAACTTCAATCTGGATGTTGATTCTGCTCTGTGGCTAGGTAACTCTTCAGGGCCTGAGGAGTATAGAAAAACTTGGGTCCATGAGGTGTTTGTAGTCTCAGTTTTGCTGGAAACAACAAGGCCACTTGTCTCCCTTGTTCGTGTAGCCGAGAACATAGTGGTGCAAATTCTTTTCTTTGTTTTGTGAAGTCCATGGAGAAGTCTTGAAAAAGTAGGAGTTTTGAACCTTCATATAAGACTTCTTTGCGAGCCCGGTAGGCTCTTAGAATTTTGAGTTTCTCCTGAAAGTTCAGGCATCTAAATATGACCTGTCGTGGTTTGGAATTGCTTTGCTCTAGGCTTCTTTCCAGACCTATACGATGGGCCCTCTCTACATCTATGGGCAGTATATCAGGGTGTATGCCTAGGAGTTTGGGAAAGGTGAGCGCCACAAACTCCAGCAGGCCCTTACCTTTGACGGATTCTGGAATGCCTACTATACGCAAATTGTTGCGACGGCTCCTGTTTTCCAGGTCGTCGACACGGTCTTGAAGTAGTTGTGACTTTTTTACCAGCTGTTTGATGGTGATGTCTGCTGACGCTTGCCTGTCTTCCACATCTGAGATTCGTGCTTCTGCTGCGTTGATTCTGGAGGCAAACTGACGCACTTCACAAGTTAATGTGTCTACTCCCGCCTGCAGGGAGTCCATTTTTGGGAGGAAAAATGATTTCAATTCTTGCAGTAGGGATTTATGATCTAGTCCTGGTGGGGCCATCTGGTCCGCTAGGTCAGGGGCGTCAGAGTGAGCCTCCGTGGGGTTTTTTGTTGCTTTTTATTTTACGTGCTTTTTGTCCTTTGTGACATATCTGTTGGTGTGGGTGAAAGTTTGCAGAAGAATTTATCTACTTTCATCAACCCCCTCTATCCCTTTGGAGTTAGTTTTGCACAGTTGTGTCTCTTTCTTATTTATCAGTGGGTTCCAGAAGTCTCTGGTAAACTGGTGCAGGGTAAATGTATGGATGTATAGAGGCCTAGTGGAGCAGGTACCGCAGTATGGTGCAGTGCTTGTGTTTCCTCTGGTATTTAAACAGTGAGTGTTCTCAGTGCTCCTGTAACTGCTGTTTTATCACTTATTGTTTGCTAGGTTGAAAAGACACTGTTAATTTTAGCAAGAGAGGGGTTTATAATGTCCTTAGCTTCCTGTGCAGCTTGTCTGTCGTTTGTGTTTTTGATAATATTCACAATATTTACAAGAGTTGGGCTCTGACCTCGTGGCGCCTCTCGTCACTCTGTGAGTGGTGTAGGTTGTTTTCCGGCTATATCAATGTTTTTCAGCTATGCTGAGTCCCAAACTTCGCCAGACCTTGCCCTCCGCTGTCTCAGAGCGTGTCTGTTTTTGTTATATAGTCTTATTATAGTCTTATTATAGTCTTATTGTGGCGCAGGTGCCCTATAAGTTCACCGGGTTTCTGATCTACCGGTCTCCGCTCCGCTCTGCTAGAGCCAGAATAGAAGATCCCCGGTCTGGATTTTCAACCGCTTTCTGCGGTAAGTCTTTAGGTGCTGTCAGAGTTTTACCTTACTCCCTATGTCAGGGTTCCTTATCAGGGTCACCAGTCTGCAGCGGAGGTGGCCAAGATGGCGGCGCGGTAGATGCAGGTTACTGTATTGGGGCTCCTGGTCGCTAGATCTGTTGGAGAGATCTGCACACTGCTGTACAAAGTCGGCGAGGATGTGCACCTCCCGACAGGTCCTTAGAGTATGGGGCAAGGCGGTAGAATAGGGTAAAATTATAATAAAGTTGTCTCTGCTGCACGGAGCTCGGTTCAGATGCAGCTGCCTCACAAGCCCGCCTACCGGAAGTCCAGAAAAATATTTCTTAATATTAACTTTCCCCAAATATGAAACTGACAGTCTGCAAAAAGGAAATACATGAACCTGACTCATGGCAAATATAAGTACAATACATATATTTAGAACTTTATATAAATGCATAAAGTGCCAAACCATAGCTGAGGTGTCTTAAGTAAGAAAAACATACTTACCAAAAAGACACCCATCCACATATAGCAGATAGCCAAACCAGTACTGAAACAGTTATCAGTAGAGGTAATGGTATATAAGAGTATATCGTCGATCTGAAAAGGGAGGTATGAGATGAATCTCTACGACCGATAACAGAGAACCTAAGAAAAAGACCCCTGTTAGGAAAATCATTGCATTCAATAGGTAATACTCTCTATGTCCCTCTGACATTCGCTGTACTCTGAGAGAAATCGGGCTTCAAAATGCTGAGAAGCGCATATCAGCGTAGAAATCTTAGCACAAACTTACTTCACCACCTTCATAGGAGGCAAAGTTTGTAAAACTGAATTGTGGGTGTGGTGAGGGGTGTATTTATAGGCATTTTGAGGTTTGGGAAACTTTGCCCCTCTTGGTAGGATTGTATATCCCATACGTCACTAGCTCATAGACTCTTGCCAATTACATGAAAGAAAATAATGTATGAATCATCACCTCTTCCTACTGATATTATTCTGAATATTTCTGCTCTTTCCTCTAAATATATTTCCTTTCTGCTTATGTCTCTCTTTATTTTTAATTGTGGTAATTGCACTATTAGTGAAAGCAACAATACGTTAAATGCTTTTATATTCTTAAACTGACTGGTTTGTTGAAAATAATCTTTTCTTACTCATTAATCCTTTTGGGTGGGAGTTTTCCTATGTGTTTGTTCCAATGTCCTGAATTACAGGAAGGTCACACTCTAACAGAGAGTACACTTGGCTTATAAGTGATATATGTTAGTTGCCTGTTTAGTCTGAGTATGTTGTGTCCCTGCATGCTCATGTTCAGTGTCTTGGATGATATCGAGAGAAAGTCTTAGTCCTCTTGTTGACTTGATTGTTCATGTGGTGGTTACTCTTAGATAGGACCTTTTTAGGGATGTACTTGGCCTTGCAGTGCTCTGATGCTTTTTGCTGACATACTGGGTGCGTGGAATGTAGAGATCCGTATCTGCAATGCATAAAAATATTGAATAAAGCCACATGATACACAAATGTTGAAACACTTGAAAGTGATGCAGCATAGCTGTAAAAAGCTGACTAGAAACCATCTCTATGTAAAAAAGAAAGATATTTTACCTCAAAATGTCGTAAATATTCACACCCCACTGTAAAGGACTTTAAGTATCAGTATGCCTGTCCCGGGACTTGCAATAGAGTGTGCCTCATGCACACTCATGTTATTTCCCTATTCAGTTTAAGGAAGTTTAATATGAAGTAAAAGAGTTCATGACCTCAGCGCTGCTGATGCTGATTGGCTGCTGTTCATTTCTTTCTTTCTTCTTTTTTTTTTTTTTACCTGCAGCTGGGCAGTAACTGAAAGATAACTTTTTACACAGCATTTACTCTAGTGAGCTGAGGAAGTTGTGAGGTAAAATATCTTCCTTTTTTACATAGAGATGTTCAGGTGATATTTTCCTGACAGCTTTTTACAGTTATGCTGCATCACTTTCAAGTGATTTAGCATTTAAGTATTATGTCCTTTTAAGTTCGACATGTAAGAATTTTTAGCTTGTATATGTAGAATGAAAAATTAAGCAAAAGTTGTTCTTGCATACTTTTCATATTTTACTCATTGGGCTTCTTAGTATATGATGTATCCCAGAAATTTCTTAACATATTATTATTGGTTATTTGTAGAGCGCCAACAGATTCCGCAGCGCTAATCTACCCATTCATTAAAGAGGATTACAATAGGAGCTCAATCAACCATTAATTTTGCTAGTTTGGTACGAGACCCGTTGTTATCTTAATAGCAGCTTTGCAATGTTAGAACCAAAGTTTACTCCTTCAACTGACCTTTGTTTTTAAACTGAGACTATATTCATCAATTCTCATCTGAACTCGTAAAGCATTTACTTGACACTGCTAACTCTTATCTCGGGTGCAGCAAATAATATTTTCATATCTCCCAACATCTACTGCAGGTAAAGAGCTTGTGTTAGTGGCCTATCAATATTTAGTGGCATGGTCATGTATAGGAGGGGTGGTGTTACATTTGGATGGGTGGGGTTAAAAGAGCGTCATGTGCGTATCTGGGCAGGTTGTAGGCACATCTGGGAGGACTATGGGCATGGCTCTGACAGTCAATTAAAACCAGTACACTGAGGAGCTTCAGGTAGTAAGAGGGCCATATCTCCTGACCTGTGACAATTCCGCAGGATGTGGGGCAGTTGGGAGGTACTGTTTGTCATTTTAAAGTGTTTTATAAAGTTGTAATGTGACTGATATTTAAGGCCCAGATGTTTCTCAGAGAGCTTTTGGGGAGTTTTTATGCTGCTGTAGATATTGCCTCTCTGTACCAGACTGTCCAGACTTTTATCAGTAAATTTGGTAATTTTTTGTGCTCATCCTTATCTCCTCCTCTGACCTCGTATTCCTGTCTCCCCTCTCTCTCTCACTCTCTCTCTCTCTCTCTCTCTGTCCTTCTCTCTCACCCTCTCACTCACTCTTACTCTTTCCCACTTCTATCTTCCATCTCGCCAATCATATTGCACTTTTTCAACACTTAAATAATAGCAGTGTATGTGTTTCTTTGTTATGTGCCTTTCTTATTTAGTATTTATGGTCTCTCTATGTTAAAATAATAATTCTATGTTGAATAAAGTTCAGTCAATCTCACTTTTTACGCAGTTTCATTCATCCTGCCTGTCCTTTTTAGCTGAATTACCCAGCTAAATTTCATCTCAATAAAAGGATCTTATATAAGTTCTGCCAATTTTTTATTTTTTACGATGCAGCCTTTCCTATTGGCTGGTTTAAAATTCCTTCCATAAGGGTCTGTGAAAAGTCTGTTTAAATACCATGAAAATCAACATAAAGCTTGTGAAAATCCTGTTAAGTTTATCTAATTGTAAGTAAACAACTGTATACAACTCCCAAATATATTGTACATGTAAAAGTTCAGCAGTTTTACTAAATCAAACTGCAGCTTTTATGGTGGACTGAAATGTAAAAAAAATGCTTTAGCTGCATATGATTTATCATCCTCTAAATGCAGTGTTTCTCAACCCAACAGGCCAGGTTTTCATTATAGCTGAACTAAAGCACAGGATAAATAATCAGCTGATCAGTAACCATGGTTACTAACCTGCTCTCACCCATCAGCTGATTATTTCACATGTGCTCTAGTTCAGGTATAATGAAAATTCTGGCCTGTTAGGGGTACTTGACAGAAACACTGCTCTAATGGATTGGAACAGAGATCAATGGGTTCTATTTAGTAAACGTCAGGTTGACATTGCTGTGAGAGAACAGTATACGCTGTCCGCATTTAACAATACACAAGCATTTTATAAGTAATGCTTGAGCAATGCCGCCCCCCTGCCAGTTGGTGGCCAATCAGCCGCTAGCATAGGCTGTCAATCATCACTATTGTATTGGATCGGGATGATTGAAATCCGCCACAAGTTAGGGAGCAGCATAAGACTACTGCTTCTTAACCATCTTTTCACTGCTTGGTAAATGGAGCCCAATGAATGGAATGATCATAAAAATCTGTAATAAAGGTTCTATGGACTTGATACAATCGTGATAATTATAATGGACAGGAAAAAAAGAAGTTAACAAAGTTATATCAGAGGTTCCCTGCACATTTTTTGAAGGTTAGAGTGTGGTTTACTAGAAAATAACTATGTTCCTTGCCAGAGGCCAAAAAACATAATTTATGTAAGAACTTACCTGATAAATTCATTTCTTTCATATTAGCAAGAGTCCATGAGCTAGTGACGTATGGGATATACATTCCTACCAGGAGGGGCAAAGTTTCCCAAACCTCAAAATGCCTATAAATACACCCCTCACCACACCCACAATTCAGTTTAACGAATAGCCAAGAAGTGGGGTGATAAAAAAGTGCGAAAGCATATAAAATAAGGAATTGGAATAATTGTGCTTTATACAAAAAAATCATAACCACCACAAAAAAGGGCGGGCCTCATGGACTCTTGCTAATATGAAAGAAATGAATTTATCAGGTAAGTTCTTACATAAATTATGTTTTCTTTCATGTAATTAGCAAGAGTCCATGAGCTAGTGACGTATGGGATAATGATTACCCAAGATGTGGATCTTTCCACACAAGAGTCACTAGAGAGGGAGGGATAAAATAAAGACAGCCAATTCCTGCTGAAAATAATCCACAACCAAAATAAAGTTTAATGAAAAACATAAGCAGAAGATTCAAACTGAAACCGCTGCCTGAAGTACTTTTCTACCAAAAACTGCTTCAGAAGAAGAAAATACATCAAAATGGTAGAATTTAGTAAAAGTATGCAAAGAGGACCAAGTTGCTGCTTTGCAAATCTGATCAACCGAAGCTTCATTCCTAAACGCCCAGGAAGTAGAAACTGACCTAGTAGAATGAGCTGTAATCCTCTGAGGCGGAGTTTTACCCGACTCAACATAGGCAAGATGAATTAAAGATTTCAACCAAGATGCCAAAGAAATGGCAGAAGCTTTCTGGCCTTTTCTAGAACCGGAAAAGATAACAAATAGACTAGAAGTCTTTCGGAAAGATTTAGTAGCTTCAACATAATATTTCAAAGCTCTAACAACATCCAAAGAATGCAATGATTTCTCCTTAGAATTCTTAGGATTAGGACATAATGAAGGAACCACAATTTCTCTACTAATGTTGTTGGAATTCACAACTTTAGGTATAAATTCAAAAGAAGTTCGCAAAACCGCCTTATCCTGATGAAAAATCAGAAAATGAGACTCACAAGAAAGAGCAGATAATTCAGAAACTCTTCTGGCAGAAGAGATGGCCAAAAGGAACAAAACTTTCCAAGAAAGGAATTAAATGTCCAATGAATGCATAGGTTCAAATGGAGGAGCTTGAAGAGCCCCCAGAACCAAATTCAAACTCCAAGGAGGAGAAATTGACTTAATGACAGGTTTTATACGAACCAAAGCTTGTACAAAACAATGAATATCAGGAAGAATAGCAATCTTTCTGTGAAAAAGAACAGAGAGAGCAGAGATTTGTCCTTTCAAGGAACTTGCGGACAAACCCTTATCTAAACCATCCTGAAGAAACTGTAATATTCTCGGTATTCTAAAAGAATGCCAAGAAAAATGATGAGAAAGACACCAAGAAATATGTCTTCCAGACTCTATAATATATCTCTCTAGATACAGATTTACGAGCCTGTAACATAGTATTAATCACAGAGTCAGAGAAACCTCTTTGACCAAGAATCAAGCGTTCAATCTCCATACCTTTAAATTTAAGGATTTGAGATCCTGATGGAAAAAAGGACCTTGAGACAGAAGGTCTGGTCTTAACGGAAGAGTCCACGGTTGGCAAGAGGCCATCCGGACAAGATCTGCATACCAAAACCTGTGAGGCCATGCCGGAGCTACCAGCAGAACAAACGAGCATTCCTTCAGAATCTTGGAGATTACTCTTGGAAGAAGAACTAGAGGCGGAAAGATATAGCCAGGATGATACTTCCAAGGAAGTGATAATGCATCCACTGCCTCCGCCTGAGGATCCCGGGATCTGGACAGATACCTGGGAAGTCTCTTGTTTAGATGAGACGCCATCAGATCTATTTCTGGAAGTTCCCACATTTGAACAATTTGAAGAAATACCTCTGGGTGAAGAGACCATTCGCCCGGATGCAACGTTTGGCGACTGAGATAATCCGCTTCCCAATTGTCTATACCTGGGATATGAACCGCAGAGATTAGACAGGAGCTGGATTCCGCCCAAACCAAAATTCGAGATACTTCTTTCATAGCCAGAGGACTGTGAGTCCCTCCTTGATGATTGATGTATGCCACAGTTGTGACATTGTCTGTCTGAAAACAAATGAACGATTCTCTCTTCAGAAGAGGCCAAAACTGAAGAGCTCTGAAAATTGCACGGAGTTCTAAAATATTGATCGGTAATCTCACCTCCTGAGATTCCCAAACTCCTTGTGCCGTCAGAGATCCCCACACAGCTCCCCAACCTGTGAGACTTGCATCTGTTGAAATTACAGTCCAGGTCGGAAGCACAAAAGAAGCCCCCTGAATTAAACAATGGTGATCTGTCCACCACGTTAGAGAGTGTCGAACAATCGGTTTTAAAGATATTAATTGAGATATCTTTGTGTAATCCTTGCACCATTGATTCAGCATACAGAGCTGAAGAGGTCGCATGTGAAAACGTGCAAAGGGGATCGCGTCCGATGCAGCAGTCATAAGACCTAGAATTTCCATGCATAAGGCTACCGAAGGGAAAGATTGTGACTGAAGGTTTCGACAAGCTGCAATCAATTTTAGACGTCTCTTGTCTGTTAAAGACAGAGTCATGGACACTGAATCTATCTGGAAACCCAGAAAGGTTACCCTTGTCTGAGGAATCAAAGAACTTTTTGGTAAATTGATCCTCCAACCATGATCTTGAAGAAACAACACAAGTCGATTCGTATGAGATTCTGCTAAATGTAAAGACTGAGCAAGTACCAAGATATCGTCCAAATAAGGAAATACCACAATACCCTGTTCTCTGATTACAGACAGAAGGGCACCGAGAACCTTTGAAAAAATTCTTGGAGCTGTAGCTAGGCCAAACGGTAGAGCCACAAACTGGTAATGCTTGTCCAGAAAAGAGAATATCAGGAACTGATAGTGATCTGGATGAATCGGAATATGCAGATATGCATCCTGTAAATCTATTGTGGACATATAATTCCCTTGCTGAACAAAAGGTAAGATAGTCCTTACAGTTACCATCTTAAACGTTGGTATCCTTACATAATGATTCAATATTTTTAGATCCAGAACTGGTCTTAAGGAATTCTCCTTCTTTGGTACAATGAAGAGATTTGAATAAAACCCCATCCCCTGTTCCGGAACTGGAACTGGCATAATTACTCCAGCCAACTCTAGATCTGAAACACAATTCAGAAATGCTTGAGCTTTCACTGGATTTACTGGGACACGGGAAAGAAAAAATCTCTTTGCAGGAGGTCTCATCTTGAAACCAATTCTGTACCCTTCTGAAACAATGTTCTGAATCCAAAGATTGAGAACAGAATTGATCCAAATTTCTTTGAAAAAACGTAACCTGCCCCCTACCAGCTGAGCTGGAATGAGGGCCGCACCTTCATGTGGACTTAGAAGCAGGCTTTGCCTTTCTAGCAGGCTTGGATTTATTCCAGACTGGAGATGGTTTCCAAACTGAAACTGCTCCTGAGGACGAAGGATCAGGCTTTTGTTCTTTGTTGAAACAAAAGGAACGAAAACGATTATTAGCCCTGTTTTTACCTTTAGATTTTTTATCCTGTGGTAAAAAAGTTCCTTTCCCACCAGTAACAGTTGAGATAATAGAATCCAACTGAGAACCAAATAATTTGTTACCCTGGAAAGAAATGGAAAGTAGAGTTGATTTAGAAGCCATATCAGCATTCCAAGTCTTAAGCCATAAAGCTCTTCTAGCTAAAATAGCTAGAGACATAAACCTGACATCAACTCTAATAATATCAAAAATGGCATCACAAATAAAATTATTAGCATGCTGAAGAAGAATAATAATATCATGAGAATCATGATTTGCTACTTGTTGCGCTAAAGTTTCCAACCAAAAAGTTGAGGCTGCAGCAACATCAGCTAATGATATAGCAGGCCTAAGAAGATTACCTGAACACAGATAAGCTTTTCTTAGAAAGGATTCAATTTTCCTATCTAAAGGATCTTTAAACGAAGTACCATGTGACGTAGGAATGGTAGTACGTTTAGCAAGGGTAGAAATAGCCCCATCAACTTTAGGGATTTTGTCCCAAAATTCTAACCTGTCAGACGGTACAGGATATAATTGCTTAAAACGATTAGAAGGAGTAAATGAATTACCCAATTTATCCCATTCTTTGGAAATTACTGCAGAAATAGCATTAGGAACAGGAAAAACTTCTGGAATAACCACAGGAGATTTAAATACCTTATCTAAACGTTTAGAATTAGTATCAAGAGGACCAGAATCCTCTATTTCTAAAGCAATTAATACTTCTTTAAGTAAGGAACGAATAAATTCCATTTTAAATAAATATGAGGATTTATCAGCATCAATCTCTGAAACAGAATCCTCTGAACCAGAAGAGTCATCAGAATCAGAATGATGATGTTCATTTAAAAATTCATCTGTAGGGAGAGAAGTTTTAAAAGTTTTTTTACGTTTACTAGAAGGAGAAATAACAGACATAGCCTTCTTGATGGATTCAGAAACAAAATCTCTTATGTTATCAGGAACATTCTGCACCTTAGATGTTGAAGGAACTGCAACAGACAATGGTACATTACTAAAGGAAATATTATCTGCATTAACAAGTTTGTCATGACAATTAATACAAACAACAGCCGGAGAAATAGCTACCAAAAGTTTACAGCAGATACACTTAGCTTTGGTAGATCCAGCACTAGACAGCGATTTTCCTGTAGTATCTTCTGACTCAGATGCAACGTGAGACATCTTGCAATATGTAAGAGAAAAAACAACATATAAAGCAAAATAGATCAAATTCCTTATATGACAGTTTCAGGAATGGGAAAAAATGCCAAAGAACAAGCTTCTAGCAACCAGAAGCAATGAAAAATGAGACTTAAATAATGTGGAGACAAAAGCGACGCCCATATTTTTTAGCGCCAAATCCACATTATTTGGCGCCTAAATGCTTTTGGCGCCAAAATGACGCCACATCCGGAACGCCGACATCTTTGGCGCAAAATAACGTAAAAAAATGACGCAACTTCCGGCGACACGTATGACGCCGGAAACGGAAAAGAATTTTTGCGCCAAAAACGTCCGCGCCAAGAATGACACAATAAAATGAAGCATTTTTCAGCCCCCGCGAGCCTAACAGCCCACAGGGAAAAAAGAGTCAAATTTTTGAAGGTAAGAAAAAAATGAATAATTCAAATGCATAATCCCAAATATGAAACTGACTGTCTGAAAAATAAGGAAAGTTGAACATTCTGAGTCAAGGCAAATAAATGTTTAAATACATATATTTAGAACTTTATAAACAAAGTGCCCAACCATAGCTTAGAGTGTCACAGAAAATAAGACTTACTTACCCCAGGACACTCATCTACATGTTTGTAGAAAGCCAAACCAGTACTGAAACGAGAATCAGTAGAGGTAATGGTATATATATATAAGAGTATATCGTCGATCTGAAAAGGGAGGTAAGAGATGAATCTCTACGACCGATAACAGAGAACCTATGAAATAGACCCCGTAGAAGGAGATCACTGCATTCAAATAGGCAATACTCTCCTCACATCCCTCTGACATTCACTGCACGCTGAGAGGAAAACCGGGCTCCAACTTGCTGCGGAGCGCATATCAACGTAGAATCTAGCACAAACTTACTTCACCACCTCCATCGGAGGCAAAGTGTGTAAAACTGAATTGTGGGTGTGGTGAGGTAGGAATGTATATCCCATACGTCACTAGCTCATGGACTCTTGCTAATTACATGAAAGAAACTAGTATTTACAGCTAATTTAAAATAAACTCTCTCCTTTATTTATTAAAGAACGTGTCACCAGCAGTTTAATGTTCGCTGAGCATTTAAAGGGACATAAAACAAGTTGGGATAGAGACAAAATATAATAATATGTACTTTAATTACTTTACCTGCATATTTATACTGCAGTGCCTCGCCATTAACCCTTTCTTTTTAGTTTCAAAGTTGTAAAGCTCTAACTCCCCGCACACATTTCCTTCTATGGCTGTATCTATATCTATTGATGTTTTGGTAGAATGCAAAAGTGCATAGGGATTATCTGCTGGAGCAAGCCTAGAAGTTATGATTTCAGTTGAAATACAATGCCTGTGTCTAAACACTGATAAGGGAGGGTGAAGTTGGCTGGCCCAGGCAGCTTAGTTATGCAATTAATTTTTCTTATTTTTGAAAATTATTTTGAAATACTTGCCAGCATTTTTTTTTCTTTTTTACTATTTTTAATTAATTAGCCCTTTTAGGATATGCACATATCTCAGCCTGTTTTATGTCTATTTAAAGAGGCCTCAAAAATATGGCTTGTTAGCAGGTGCCATTTAGAAAACAAAAACTAAAAAAACTAAAAAAAACTTGCGCAATGTTAACTTATTTCCCCCTTTCCATGTTTATGGCGTTTTCCCCTTTTGCTCAATGGTAAAGCTCCCTGTTTGCTAGTAAAGCTATTACAGCTGTGTTTATCAGCCAGGAGCCTGTATACAGTAATATCATTTTCTGCTTGGTTCAGTATTAATGTAAACAGATCTTTTTTATGTAAATTATTTTAACTTAATTGAATTAATGTTTTTCATGTGCATATTTGGGGCGCGATCCGATATAGATCGTAGTTTGCGGCGCAAGCGAGGGAACCCCCACCACCCGTAGTTTCAGCTCGCAACTCGAGCTATCCCATATACGGCGCCGTCAGAGGCTAAAGTGCCGTAAGTCTGACAAACCAGCGATGTCCAGAAATCTGCGTAAGTACAAATTTCTGGAGTCGCCAGTGACTTACGGCACTTTAGAAACTGCTGGCGCCTACAAAACCTGACTAAGTTATAAAATCACCCGTACTGTCTAACACGCCTCCCAAACATAGCCCAACACGTCTAACCCTCTATCCGCTATCCCCCCTCACTATCCTAACAATAAAAAATGTATTAACCCCTAAACCGCCGCTCCCGGACCCCGCCGCCACCTAATAAAGTTATTAACCCCTAAACTGCCGCTCCCGGACCCCGCCGCCAGCTATATTAAATCTATAACCCCCTAATGTGAGCCCCTACCCCGCCGCCATCTACCTTACCTACCCCCTAAAGTGAGCCCCTTACACTGCCGCCATCTACCTTACCTACCCCCTAAAGTGAGCCCCTACACCGCCGCCATCTACCTTACCTACCCCCTAAAGTGAGCCCCTACCCCGCCGCCATCTACCTTACCTACCGCCGCTTGATTGAAGACATCGCCCGGATGGAAGAAGACTTCTCTGCCGCTTGATTGAAGACATCGCCCGGATCGGATGAAGGGTGGTGGGTTGTAATGTTGGGGGTGGTATTGTGTTTTTTTTTACAGGCAAAAGAGCTGTTTTCTTTGGGGCATGCCCCGCAAAAAGGCCCTTTTAAGGGCTGATAAGGTAAAAGAGCTGTTAACTTTTTTAACCCCTTAATGACAACTGACGTACCAGGTACGTCATGCATTAACAAGCAGTTAATGACAATGGACGTACCTGGTACGTCAGTTGTCTAAGAGTAAAGCTATTACAGCTGCCAGTACCCAAGATGGCCGCAATTAGATAGGGGAGAGGGTTAGAGAGCTGGGGGGGGGGGGATCATGGAGGTTGGGGCTAAGGCAGGAGTCCATCACAGCTAAAATATTTTATTTTTTTTATAAAAAAAAAAAAACTCCTTTTATTTAGTACTGGCAGACTTTCTGCCTGTACTTAAGATGGCGGGGACATTTGTGGGGTGGGGGAGGGAAGAGAGCTGTTTGTTTGGGAGGGATCAGGGGGTGGGATGTGTCAGGTGGGAGGCTGATCTCTACCCTAAAGCTAAAATTAACCCTGCAAGCTCCCTACAACCTACCTAATTAACCCCTTCACTGCTGGGCATAATTTACGTGTGGTGCGCAGCAGCATTTAGCGGCCTTCTAATTACCAAAAAGCAATGCCAAAGCCATATAAGTCTGCTATTTCTGAACAAAGGGGATCCCAAAGAAGCTTTTACAACAATTTGTGCCATAATAGCACAAGCTGTTTGTAAATAATTTCAGTGAGAAACCTAAAATTGTGAAAAATGTAAAGTTTTTTTTTTATTTGCTCGCATTTGGCGGTGAAATGGTGGAATAAAATATACCAAAATGTGCCTAGATCAATACTTTGGGTTGTCTTCTAACAAAAAATATATACATGTCAAGGGATATTCAGGTATTCCTGACAGATATCAGGGTTCCAATGTAACTAGCGCTAATTTTGAAAAAAAGTGGTTTGGAAATAGCGAAGTGCTACTTGTATTTATGGCCCTATAACTTGCAAAAAAAGCTAAGAACATGTAAACATTGGGTATTTCTAAACTCAGGACAAAATTTAGAAACTATTTAGCATGGGTGTTTTTTGGTGATTGTAGATGTGTAACAGATTTTGGGGGTCAAAGTTAGAAAAAGTGTGTTTTTTTCCATTTTTTCCTCATATTTTATTATTTTTTTTGTAGTAAATTATAAGACATGATGAAAATAATGGTATCTTTAGAAAGTCCATTTAATGGCGAGAAAAACGGTATATAACATGTGTGGGTACAGTAAATGAGTAAGAGGAAAATTACAGCTAAACACAAACACCGCAGAAATGTAAAAATAGCCATTGTCATTAAGGGTAAGAAAATTGAAAAATGGTCCAGTCATTAAGGGGTTAATTTAGAATAGGGTAGGGAATTTTTTTTATTTTGGGGGGCTTTATTATTTTATTAGGGGGCTTAGAATAGGTGTAATTAGCTTAAAAATCTTGTAATCTTTTTTTATTTTTTGTAATTTAGTGGGGTTTTTTTGTAATTTAGTTCAGTTTATTTAATTGTATTTTAGTTTAGATATTTGTAGTTTATTTAATTTATTGATAGTGTAGGTGTATTTGTAACTTAGGTTAGGATTTATTTTACAGGTAAATTGGTAATTATTTTAACTAGGTAGCTATTAAATAATTATTAACTATTTAATAGCTATTGTACCTAGTTAAAACAAATACCAAGTTACCTGTAAAATAAATATAAACCCTAAAATAGCTACAATGTAATTATTAAATACATTGTAGCTATCTTAGGGTTTATTTTATAGGTAAGTATTTAGATTTAAATAGGAATATTTTAATTAATAATATTAATATTAATTAGATTTATTTTAATAAGAATTTAGTTAGGGATGTTAGAGTTAGATAGGGTTATTATACTTTATATATATATATATAATATAATAACGATATTAACTTTATTAACCCTAATATAATTAGGGTTAATATAGTTAATATATATAATATAATAACTATATTAACTATATTAACCCTAATATAATTAGGGTTAATATAGTCAATATAGCTGGCGGCGGTGTAGAGGGATTAGATTAGGGGTTAATGTGTTTAATATAGGTGGCGGCGGTGTAGGGGGATTAAATTAGGGGTTAATATTTTTAAAATAGATGGCGGCGGGGTAGGAGCTCACTTTAGGGGGTAGGTAAGGTAGATGGCGGCGGGGTAGGGGCTCACTTTAGGGGGTAGGTAAGGTAGATGGCGGCGGGGTAGGGGCTCACTTTAGGGGGTAGGTAAGGAAGATGGCGGCGGTGTAAGGGGATCACATTAGGGGGTATGTAATGTAGCTGGCGACGGTGTAGGGGGATCACATTAGGGGATTATACTTTTAATGTAGGTGGCGGCGGGGTCCGGGAGCGGCGGTTTAGGGGTTAAATACTTTATTAGGGATTGTGGCGGGGGATTGCGGTTGACAGGTAGATAGACATTGCGCATGCGTTAGGTGTTAGGTTTTATTTGGCAGGTAGTTTAGGGAGTTACGGGGCTCCAATAGACAGCGTAAGGCTTACTACGGCTGCTTTTTGCGGCGAGGTGAAAATGGAGTAAGATTTCTCCATTTTCGCCACATAAGTCCTTACGCTGTATATTGGATACCAAACTGCGCAGGTTTGGTATACCTGCCTATGGCCCAAAAAACTACGGGCGAAGGCAGAAATATACGAGCGTAACTTCTAGGTTTACGCCGTATATAGGATACCAAACCCGCGCAAAATTCGGCGTTGCCGGCTTTTGCGGGTGACGCTGCATATCGGATCGGGCCCTTGATCTCTTTGCCTTTCTATGTTTCTTTAAATGATACCTGGTTATATTAGTGTTGGTATATCTGATATACAGCATCTCTGCTTTATCTTTATGGATTAAATGTCAACATCTATGTGCAGGTTAAATGAATATAAAACCCAAACATTTCATTTTGTGACTCAGATCATACCATTTTAAAAAAAAAAGTTTCCAATTTACTTATATCAAATTTGCTTTGTTTGTATTGATGAGGAGATACCTAGGTAGGCCTCTAAAGCACTACATGACAGGAAATAGTGCTGCCATCTAGTGCTCTTGCAAATGGATAACATTCTTGCAAAACTTCTGCCATATAGTGCTCCAAAAATGGGCTGGCTCCTAAGAATATGTCCCTGCTTTTCAACAAAAGATACAAAGAGTACAAAGAAAAAAATGATAATTTAAGTAAATTAGAAAGTTTTTTTTTTTTTAAATCACATGCTCTATCTGAATCATTAAAGAAAAAAAATTAGGTTTTTATGTCCCTTTAATGGCACACACATTGTGACATTTTCATAATTTGGAAGCTCCCTTAGCTTTCTCTTCGGGGGAAATGTCCTGGTTTCCAAAATGAAACCAGGGACTGCCCAAACTCCACCCACGGCATGCCCTATCCCTGCCCATGTGACACCAACCCAGCCCACTGTACACTTGCAGCCTTGCCCCAGTCATAACCCTGCCCCCATGTCTCCCTCACACAGCATAGATCTCCCCGAGCTGAACAGTGTCAAGGAAGTGATGAAGAGGTATGTTACAGGCACCTGATACACTTTAATATTATACTATAAAATGTGTAAATATGTGTAATGAAAAACTTTACAGTATAGTTTAATTATTTATTTTACCTTCTTCACCTGTAATTGAACTCTGAAAATGATAGGTTTTCTAATTCCCAAGCTTAACCCTGCTACATAACTGTCCTTGTCAGAAGTCATATAATACTGCAAAACATGGCAAATTTTTCTAACAAGGTAACATTGGTAAACTTTGTCTAGATTGGTTTAACTAAAAAAAAAAAGGAAGAAGTGTGTGTGTGTGTGTGTGTGTGTGTGGGGGGAATAATTGCAGAAAAAAAGGTGTTAATATATATAATATATATATTAGGCTAGATTACAAGTAGAGCACTAAATATTGCTTTCAGGAAAGCGATATTTGCACTCGACAGAGCAATACCAGTGCATGCTAAAGTGCACTGGTATTACAAGTTGTCAGCAATTCGAATGCGAGTGTGCTTCCATAGGCTTCAATGGGAGCCTCGTTCTGACGTCGTCAGAGACAGCACAGAACCTAAGCACAGCGAAGTGGGCAAGTAGCGCAGCGATGGCAGCAAATATAAATATATATGTATATGACTATATACATATATATATTTATGTGTATATACACATATTAACACATAAATATATATGTATATAAGCATACATATTTACAGGGAACACACATTTCCCATAGACCGCGATGTAAAGACACATTTCAGTGCCGTTTTTTTCTAATACCCCACTCCCGCCAACTTTACCCCCAAAATACTGCCTAGTGCAGTAATTTTATTAAAAAATAAAGATGTTGCTATGCTTATGTTTAATAAAATACACTGCACTGTATTTTGGTTGCATTTGGAGCACAATTTATAAAATTAACCAGAGCTTGCAGTAGCAATAACCAATTACTTGTAATGGCTGGTTAATTAGTGCGCACAAATTTGCGGGTGAGCTATAACTATGCACTGCAGTTGTTATCTAATCCCATAATGTTGTAAGAATACAGGAATGTTTTGTAATTAAATGGTGCTTTATGCCACTTTATTTTGTAGAGACAAACTTGTTGTAATTTTAATTAAAAAAGCTTTCTAATAGCTATTTGCACAAAAGCAAAATATTGATGCAGACTCTCATTTGATAATGTTGGAACACCAGCTTTAATTAATTTGCAAAATAATGTATAATATTTTGCTTAGCTAAACTATCATAAGTAACAGATCAGGTTACATTTTAAAAGTGACATGAAACCCAGAATTTCTCTTTCACAATTCAGAATGAGCATATAGTTTTAAACAATTTTCCAATTTACTTCTATTATCTAATTTGCTTAATTCTTTTGGTATTCTTTGCTAAAAACCATACCTGGTTAGGCTCGGGAGCTCGGCGCTAACTGCTGATTGGTAGCTGCACATATATGCCTCATTTCATAGGCTTACTGATGTGTTCAGCTAGTTCCAAGTAGTGTATTGCTGCTGGTTCAATAAAGGATACTAAGAAAATGAAGCACAATTTATAATGTATGCTCTATCTGAACCATAAAAGAAAAAAAATGGGTTTCATGTCCCTTTAAATGTGTATATACATTAAGTAACCTCCCTGCAGAATGTTCAGTTCCTTCAGGTTTTGTTTATGTAACAAGTGGTGCAAGCTAATAGCAAATAACATTTTGCCGTAGATAATTTTATAATAAAAAAATTAAGTTATTTTTTTTTTTGGGGGGGGGCAAGTAAACATTTTGAACAATAGAGTAGCCTTATATCAATCATATTTCAAACATATTTTTCCATGTGCTTACAAGGAGATCTGCCTAGAATGTGAATCAGGTTTTGCGGTGTGTATGAGTCACATGACTACAGTCCCTATGATATTCCTAATGATTATTTCTTGTATCATGTCATCTACAGGTGGACAGATCAGAGGTAATAAAAAGCAACCTAAATCCAGTGTTCTCCAAGGTCTTCACAGTTGACTATTATTTTGAAGAGGTTCAAAAGCTGCGTTTTGAAGTGTATGATATTCATGGACATTGCAGTATTGGGTCACGAGATGATGACTTTTTGGGAGGAGTGGAGATCACGCTGGGACAGGTAAGGAACCTAGAGCCCTCTGTATAAAATCTCCCCAGATACTCTTTTCCACCATATAGACATTATTATGTCTGTTTCTTGTATACCATTAGATTTGTGGAGCATCTAATAATACATATACCTAAAACACCAATTCCTTGTATATCATGCCTGATATAAGAACTTGCTGTGATCTTCAGTAACAATTACTTATGTTCACCCAATCTATGGTGCTGGTGGATATAATTTATTTTTAGCATAGACTTGCAAGATAAAGGCTAGGCAGACCAAATGGCAATTATCCTTGTAAAAGTTAACCTGTGATATCCTAATACTGATAGAATCCAATTTACCCAACTATTAACCAGAGATTAAATCTCTGGTTAATTTTCTAAAAGTGCCCCAAATTCCCTCAAAATAGAGGGGATTATAGTTTTTTATTAAAAAAATTTTAGCATTTTTTTTAAATAAAAAACAACGGCACTAGACAGCTTTGGGGCTTTAAAGTTGGCATTAAAAAGTGCCTTTACAATGCTGTCTATGGGAACTGTGTGTTCCCAGTAAATACATATGTATATGCTTATATACCCTTTGGAGCCTATGGAAGTGCGCTCTCACGAGCACAATGCTTCCTAGCAATGAAAATGCGAGCTTGTGTTTGTATTGCACTTAACTTGTAATACCTGCGCACATTAGCTTGCGCTGGTATTACTTACTGAAACGCTAATATCCACTTGTAATCTAGCCCATAGTCTTTTAATTTCCTAAGGGAATCGACGGACAGATTCACAATGAGAAAGGGACAAAAAAAAAAAAGTTAGGGGAAGTGCACATTCAATAAATTACCAACAAGACTACTCCTAAAATTAGAGACAAGGAAATGAAGGAATTCGGCACTTCTTGAAATATTTAAGAGCACACAGTTTTTATTGGCAAGTAAAAAGAAAAGCAAAAGTAATGCATAGCAGCCCCAGCAATTTAGTCATTGCGGCACAGCAAACAAAGAGTTAGCATGGATGGTGGTCACTAAAGCTGACGCGTTTCGGCATCTCCCGCCGTAGTCATAGCATAAATAGTGACCATCATCCTCAAGTTTAAAAAGGGCACTCTTTCACCTCATTGGTTTAAAAGTTAAACACACCTCCAATGTTAAATAATAACAATGCTCCTCAATTGTTACATATCAATACCTAATGTGTGGCAATGAAAATTGTTTAATCAAATTGGGAGAAATGAGTTACGGAGAATCATATTTTTTTTTTTTACCAATTATAGCGTCACAATCCTTTAGAAAAGATTATCCAATAATGTTTATACAAAATTCATCTTTAAAGTCTATGGTGATTTTTGTAGATAAATAATTTGATAAACTATTCTAAATTATTGTGATCACCCCAGTATGTTAATATTGCAGTTCAGTGCATCTTCAATTAATCTGCCTTAGGGTTATCATTTTATATGAATTTATTTATCACAGCCATATCTCTCTATTACCCTCTCTCATCCTCTACATCATTCTCCCTCCAGATTGTGGCACAGAAGAGGATCACCAAAGGCTTATTCCTTAAATATGGAAAATACGCTGGCAAATCTACAATCACGGTAAGCATTCTGGGAAATCAAAACAATCAGCAATATACTATATATTTAACAGTGGGTTGGAGGTTAATGGGTCTCCTTGGGTTAAATTATTAAGAGGGGTGAGACTCTTGCATGGAGTAGTCACCTCTTCTGTACGTTAACGGTCAATGGTAGGTCAGGTTCTCGATCAGGTTGTTGGTAATTGATAATGCTGAGTTTCCAACAGGTTATTTCTGAAGAGATTTCCGGGAATAACGGATATGTGGAACTCTCATTCTGTGCACGTAAACTGGATGACAAGGTAAAACTGTCAGACCACTTTCCCAAACATGATATATAGATACGGCATAATACAGACTAACTAGCAATTACAGGATGCTCACACATCAAACTACTAGCAGAAAAGTAGTCAGGTTATGTAAGATTTCCTATAAATTGATATTTCCCTCATATAGACAAACACTGACAAAAACAGGATGTTCCACTGCTAAACAAACACACACACAATGTTATCTATCTATCTATTGGCATACACAGAGATGCATACAAAAACGTTTCACACCACACACAGTATCGTTCACCAAAAGAAAGACACAGAGTTCTCTTTTCTGCTAGAAAGGTAAATAAAAAGGTGATACCCACCATAGGCAATAAAAAGGTGATACCCACCATTAAACAGAGTTCTCCTCACCAGCAGACACACACATGGTGCTGCACACCAGTAGAAGGACATACAATTATCCCAGACAATAATCTATACTATAATCGCGTTTGTAAGGAGTCTGTCGCCATCGTCGGTTGCCCACGCAGCCAAAAGAATGTTGGCTGTGCAAGCAGCCAAAAGAATGTTGGCTGCCCGCGCAGCCAAAAGAATCCACCTGGATTCTTTCACCACCCTGCCATTTTCGGAATCCGCCTGGATGCAGCGTAGACAAAGAAGCATTAAGAAAAAAACACTAAGCACCCGCAAGAAATATTAACAAAAAGACACCTAATCGCCCGCAGTAAATATTAACAAAAAAAAAACATGTAACCACCCGCATGAAACAATAAAAAAACCTAACCGCCCGCACAAATTATTAACAAAAAAAACACCTAACCGCCCGTACGAAGTATTAACAAAAAAACACCTAAGCACCCGCAAGAAATATTAACAAACACTGCCAACCCCCACATCGTGAAATAATAAAGTAATTAACACCTAATCCACAAATTAAACAACGCAAATAACATAATTAAAATATTAACCCCTAAACCGCCAACCCCCACATAGCAATAAACCTAATTAACCCATTAACCCCTAAACCGCCAACCCCCCACATTGCAATAAACCTAATTAACCTATTAACTCCTAAACCGCCAACCTCCCACAACACAAATAACTAATTTAATTACTAAGCACCCTAACCTAACACCCCCTAAATTAAACCCCAATTATATAAAATAAAAAATACTAAGTTACAATTTAAAAAAAAAAATAACATTACTTAAAAAAACAAAAACCTAAGATTAAAATCTAAAATTACAAAAAATTAAAAAGTCTAAAATTACAGAGAAAAATAAACAAAATTATCAAAAATACAAAAATTCAGGCTAATCTTATACCCCTATGAAAATAAAAAAGCCACCCCAAAATAAAATCAACCCCTAGTCTAAACTACCAATACCCCTTAAAAGGGCCTTTTGTAGGGCATTGCCCTAAGTTAAACAGCTTTTACCTAAACATTTTTTACCAATTACCCCCTAACAGACTTTTTTTGGGTGTTTTTTTTTAGATTAGGGATTTTTTTTTTTATGGGTGCAAAAAAGATGTTTGTAAAAGAGCTGATTGTCCTTTTAAGGGCAATGCCCATACAAATGCCCCTTATGGGGCAATGGGTAGCTTAGGTCTTTTTAGACTTGTTTTTTTTTTATTTTGGGGGGTTGGTTGGGTGGGGGGTTTTAATGTTAGGGGGTAATTAGTATTTTTTTTTAGGTAAAAGAGCTGTTTAACTTAGGACAATGCCCTATTATTTTGGGGGGTTTATTTTTATAGGGGTATTAGATTAGGTGTAATTTTTTTATTTTTGATAATTTATTTTATTTTTTTCAGTAATTTTAAATAGACTGCCCTCTGGGCAGGCTTATCGTCAAGTTATACATAAGCTGCTTCTTTACAAAAGAGGACAGACAATTTTTTTTTTTAAACCATAGCTGTCAGACACAAATATCATTGTCAAAGGCAAACAGGTTCGAAGCACATGGAAAACAGGTCAACATCATTGACCAGTTACACATAACAGCCTGTGTCACAAGGGTGAGAGAAGCATTCATAGACCATGGTTCTTAAACCAAACTTCAAATCAGATATCAAACATTTGAGAACAAAGTAGGACAATCCTTCTTAAGGAAAGTCACTCATCCATGATAATTTTAATACACAACATTAGTGGCACACATGACCAAAACTCCAAACAGAGATCTGGCGTTGTCTAATTGTTATAGATGTTTTTTTTTCAACTTATCATTATTGAACAGAGTCATTGGCCCCCTTCTACTCTTCTTTGCTCCCCACTTAGGATCTCTTTAGCAAATCAGATCCATTCCTAGAAATCTATCGAATAAATGATGACCAAAGTGAACAGCTGGTGTATAGAACAGAGGTGAGTAAGCAGGATGTTCCCTAGGGGGCGGGGCATGTTTGACAAATGTGTGTTGTGAGCAATTTTGCAAATCATAGTGTTAGGGCAAGAGTTGTATGTGTTCAGGATGGAACTGTATGTGCTGGGGATGAGTAGTGAAGTTGCAAAAAAAACAAAAAAACGATGAGCATGATCATTGTAGTGTGAGCTGAAACAGAATTTAAAGGGATATTAAATTCAGGAATCTAACCTTGCAATTTGCTACACAATGATTGTTTGATCAGTTCATGAGATTAATGATATCTGTCCCTAATTTGTCACAATAAAATACATAAGAGGGGTTTCAAGGAATGTGTCTCAAGACTGCAAAACAATGCTATTTTTGCTAACATCATTTTTAGATCTGTGTGTGAGTGTGAGTGTTTGTGTGTATATATATATATATATATATATATATATATATATATATATATATATATATATATATATACCCACAGTGTGTATATATTTATATGTATATATATTTTCACACTACATATACACACACATAATATATACTTTATGTATAGGTAGAAAATCACCCTAATGTTCTTTTATAGACAGTTAATGAGAAGGGGGATAAATGATGTGTGAAACAAATATGTGGGTAGCAGAAGGTTTATAAACTAGGCTTGGGCATTGGAGGGATTGTGAGCAGTTGGAGGCATTTCATCTTCTCACTGTCTATTCCTTACAGGTCATTAAGAATAATTTGAACCCTGTGTGGGATCCATTTAAAGTGTCTTTGAACTCTCTTTGCTGTTGTGAGGAGAAGAGAAAGCTCAGGGTGAGTAGTAAAAGTATGGCCTCTCCCATATTATAGCATAACCCCTGGTTCCTCAATTTGTTGCTCAAATCTGATGAATATTTTCCTTTTCATTTCAATCTAATCTTCTCCATCTTTCAGTCACTTCTTTTTTTTTTCTTTCTTACTTTGTCTCCCTTATTTTCTGGGCTAGATAGAGAGATAAGAAGTGTTCTTTATAAATTTAATAAATCTACAGAGTACTGAAACCATCTTATATTAATGTGCCCACAGCAACATTTTAAATTCAATCTCAGAAGAACAGAGTTTTAAGATGAAAGGTCTTCTGTGAACACAGTGACGCTCGTCTCACAACTTTCATCCCTCTCTGATATGGCAGAGACTTAGCAAATCATTATTTTTCTTTACTGAAACTTTTAGACAGACAATATAGGTTTGACAGTTTGGGTACCAGCCCGTTGTGACTTTACAGGGATAGACCCTCATTTAGTACCGCAATATCCCCAAACCTCAAAGTGCCATCTGCCCCAAATGTGCAAGTGCCTTTTTTCACTTTCCCTGCGGAATATGCAAAGCAAAGGGAATGGTAAACGATAGGGAATTAGAATTTCTTTTTTTTTTTAAGTCCCCACAAGTAACCTCTGCAGCTTCAGATTTGTTGTTTAACCTTTTTCTCACTACAGTTTTGTGGTATAGAACCACTTGAGGCATCAGGTGAAAATGTGGATGCTGTTGCCATATATCATGCAGGCCTCATCACTTTAGCTTGATCTCTCTTGTCTGTTCATTTATTACTCTCCAATATTTTACTGTTTCTTCCCTCCCCTCTCACTTTTCAATGCATTAGAGATTGTCTCCTTTCACAACATTATGGGCTAGATTATGAGTGGAGCACTATTTATCGCTCCCGCTCGTGTGTTAACTGCGCTCAACTTCGGCTTTATTACTTTGGTAAAATATATAACTATACCTAGTTATATATATGAATATATATAGGTATAGATATATACAGTTATATTTAGGAATAGCTATTAAAAATACTAAGAACATATTCCCTTATGTTAAGAACATTGGAATCTGAAATATGTACAGTAAATACACAGTTAAACACTGTATTAAATATTATATAGCATAATAAGATTTATATATACAATATATATACTATGATAAAGCCCTTTACAGACTTTATTTTTTTCTAACACCTGAGACCTCATATCTTTAAAGCCCTTATAACTTTTGTATGCAATTTTTTAAAATAATTTTTATTAGATAGTCTTATTATGAGGGTAACTGTACTTTTAAATGTATTTTTGTGTAACTTTTTATTCAAGCGTAACAGTTAACCAGAGCTCTGAAGTCACACTATCCCGATGCGTGTTAAATTCAATTGCGCTCGAGCGAACGCGTTTACTTTCAGCTTGTAATACGTGCTATACTTCCGATGCACGCAAACACCAGATATAAACAATCTTTTTGCTCACGTGTAACAGTTATCACGCCACTCATAATCTAGCCCTATATTTGGTTCACTTCTGGCTGATATTGCAATATTGCAGCCCTCTCTTATCCAAGAGGTCAACCCTTACTCCTGATTACCACATTGTCCCCTCTCATCTCTCATTGAGACAGACAATCAGCAACGTTTGTGCAGTACAATGTTACAGGCAGCTAGATCTTGATGTGGTCAAGATCTTTGTCCTTGTAATTCTAGACATGATATTGTTGTAAATAATGTTGTAACCGCAAAACTGAGGAGGAATATCATTATGTTTTTCTTTTAATTCCCTCCTGATTATTAGTGTATTAGATTGCCTGTTTCTGCATCGTGTTATATCTCATTACTATTTACACAGCATATCCCCTTTCCTCTTTTTTGTACCGCATTATTTGTGGTTTCTTAAAGGACCAGTCAGCACAGAAGATTTGCATAATCAACAAATGCAAGATAACAAGTAAATGCAATAGCACTTAGTCTGAACTTCAAATGAGTAGTAGATTTTATTTCTGACAATCTTAAAAGTTATGTCTTTTTCCACTCCCCCTGTACCATGTGACATCCATCAGCCAATCACAAATGCATACACGTACCATGTGACAGCCATCAGCCATTCACAAATGCATACGCACTTATTCTTGCACATGCTTAGTAGGAGCTGGTGACTCAAAAAGTTTAAATATAAAAAGACTGTGCACATTTAGTTAATGGAAGTAAATTGGAAAGTTGTTTAAAATTGCATGCTCTATCTAAATAATGAAAGCTTAATTTTGATTGAGTGTCCCTTTAAGTTTGACTTCATTATCTCTTTAACTCTACTCTGAATGATTTCCTTTTATAACCAGTGACCTGTTTAGTTATTTGTACTACACTAGGCACTGCAAATGTGCTATTCCCCCCAACCAGTAACAATTTTAACTCATATTTGCTTCATATGCTGTATGTCTGACACCCAAAGGCCAGGGACACATGGAGGGGTCATGAACCTCCACTAGACAACTAGGGTTGTCATCTCAGGCATGTTTTCCTGGACAGTTATGAGTTACACATGCTACAGGGTGTGCCTGGGGGAACATGAATAGTGCTGTCCAGTAGCAGTATTTATATGCTGCCCTAAGGTACATTGAATGTCTCTCCCTGCAAACCCTGCAGCATGAGCAACTCATAACTCTCCTGGAAAAACATGGCTCAGGTGACAACCCTATAGATCAAGGTTCTTCAAACTGACCCAGTGCCATCATACCACATACCTTGATGACCTTATTTTTATGCTTGGTCTGCATTTCTAAAGTAATATACAAGAGCTGCAATTTTCAGCAAAGTGACTAAAATGTGTGCGTACTTTATTCCTGATTATAGTCAAACTTGAAAGTGTTGTAAAAGGTAATAACATGCACACTCATATATAACACACACACCATACACTCTCATACAACACACACCACGCACTCTCATACAACACACACACACACTCTCATACAACACACACCACACACTCTCATACAACACACACCACACACTCTCATACAACACACACCACGCACTCTCATACAACACACACACACCACACACACCACACACTCTCATACAACATACAACACACACTCTCATACAACACACACACACACTCTCATACAACACACACCACACACTCTCATACAACACACACCACACACTCTCATACAACACACACCACACACTCTCATACATCACACACACACACACACACACCACACACTCTCATACAACATACAACACACACCACACACTCTCATACAACATACAACACACACTCTCATACAACACACAGTAAACATGGTTTTGCGACCCAGTAATGGGTCCCGACTCCCGACCCATGGTTTGAAGAACCCTGTGATAGACAACCAGGCATCAATTAAATTAATAAATACAAATATTTTAAGAGCATAAAAGTGGTAACATTTCATTTAATAGAAGAACCCTTCAAAATGTGCTGGCTCTTCAATGCTGCTGCCCTAGGCACATGCCTATTTGTCCTAGGGCAAAATATGTATCTGCATTTATCTCATTGTCTCTCTCATACCCTTCACTGAAATCCCTTTTCCTTATTACTATATTTTTATTTTTAAAGCAGTTTAGCATTTTTCTTTACTTCTAGTATTTATTGCTCTATTTCTTCATGACATTTCAGTTTCCGACTCCTCTGTTCACTGCATTTTAATAAATGCTCTCTTCTCTCATCCCATTTTCTATCTTTATCTCTCTGCAGTGCCTAGTGTGGGATTATGACTCCCGTGGAAAACATGATTTTATAGGAGAATTTTATGCAACATTTGAAGAAATGCAAAAAGGGATTGGAGGAAACAAGGTGAGAAGGAGTAATATGGGACAAATTATAATTAAAGGGGAGGAAAGAAAGAAAACTGACTGAGAGAATGACAAAATAGAGAAAGGGAGGGAGAAAGGGTGAGAGGGATAGGTAGAGAGAGGCAGAAATAGAATGAGAAGAGAGAGTGAGAGAGAGAGAAGGGATAGAAAAAGAGTCAGATATAGACAGCAGAGAGAGAGATGGGGGAGAAAGAGACAGAAACAGAGAAAGGATTGAGAGAAATGGGAAAGAGATAGAGGAGTGAGCATTAAAGGGACAGTCTACTCTAGAATTGTTATTGTTTAAAAAGATAGATAATCCCTTTATTACCCATTCCCCTGTTTTGCACATCCAACACAATAACAAAATTAATATACTTTTTAACTTTGTGATTCTCTTATATCTAAACCTCTGCAGACTGCCCCCTTATTTCAGTTGTTTTAACAGAAATGCATTTTAGCCAATCAGTGCTGACTCATAAATACTGTAACTCCATGGGAGTGAGCACAACGTGATCTTTATGGCACACATAAACTAGCAGTGTCTGTGAAAAACTGTCAAAATGCAATGAGATAAGAGGCGGCCTTTAAGGGCTTAGGGATTAGCATATGAGCCTACCTAGGTTTAGCTTTTAACAAAGAATTCCAAGAGAACAAAGCAAGTTTGATGATAAAAGTTAATTGGAAAGTTGTTTAAAATTGCATGCCCTATCTGAATCATGAAAGTTTATTTTAGACTAGACTGTCACATTAAAGAGAACAGAGAGGAGTGTGGGAGAGAGAAATAAGAGTGAAATAGAGACAAGATAAAGAGGAAGGAGACAGAGCTAGTGAGACTAAGGACAAGATTACATATATGGCGCCGCCCATAATTTCACCTCGCACATCGGGGTATCGCATATACGGCGCCGGTAGTTCATAAAGTGTCGTAAATCGGATAAACTAGCGATGTCCAGAAGTGACAGTAAATACAAATTTCTGGAGTCGCCAGTGACTTACAGCACTTTAGAAACTGCCTGCGCCTAAGAAAGTAAAAAAAAATGCAAAATCTCCTGTAAAAGTCTAACACGCTTCCCAAAAATAAACCTGACATGTAAAACCCCTATATCTGCCTTCAAACCCACATCAGAACTAATAATAAAAGTATTAACCCCTAAACCGATAACTCCCCACAACGCAATATACCTAATTAAACTAATAACCCCTAATCTTAGGCGATCTACCTAATAAAAGTATTAACCCCTAAATTTGCCAAACCCAACATTGCAAACTACCTATTAAAACTATTAACCCCTAATCCGCCATTAACCCACAACACAATAAACCTAATAAACTATTAACCCCTAATCTGCCAAACCCCACAACAAAAATAACTAATCCCTAAACCCCCTATCCTAACACCCCCTAAATTATCCCCATTACATAAATTAAAATAATACTAAATTACAATTAAAATAAAAACCTAACATTACTTTAAAAATAAAAAACTAGGTTTAAATTAAGCTAAAATTACAGAAAATAAAAAAGTCTACCATTACATAAAATAATAAACAAAATTATCAAAAATAAAAAAATTATACCCCCACTAAACCCACAAAATAAAAAAAAACTAACACTAAAAATTCCTAAACTACTCATTGCCCCATTCAGCTCTTTTACTGCCCTTAAAATTGCCCAAAATCCCTAATCTAAAAAATAAAAAAAAATAAAACATAAAAAAAAAGCCTAACTCTAACCCCCGGATAGGTACTCATGGTTCCTGAAGTCCGGCAGAGAAGGTCCTGTTCCAGGCGGTGAAGTCTTCTTCGAAGAGGCCGACATCTTAATATGTATCTTATTTGTAAAACATTAAAAATGTTTTTAATGTTTTACAAATAAGATACATATTAATGTTTTACAAATAAGATACATATTAATGTTTTACAAATAAGATACATATGTATGTTTTACAAATAAGATACATATTAATGTTTTACAAATAAGATACATATTAATGTTTTACAAATAAGATACATATGTATGTTTTACAAATAAGATACATATTAATGTTTTACAAATAAGATACATATTAATGTTTTACAAATAAGATACATATGTATGTTTTACAAATAAGATACATATTAATGTTTTACAAATAAGATACATATTAATGTTTTACAAATAAGATACATATTAATGTTTTACAAATAAGATACATATGTATGTTTTACAAATAAGATACATATGTATGTTTTTTAATTTTGACAATTCAGTCAGCACCGGTGCATAGTCCTTTTAATTAGATTTTATTGCTTTACATAGAATTCAATAAATTTGTTTTATATTATTATATATTCAAGTTTGTTCTGTGCTTATTTCATAAGGAATATTTAATTAGAGGGGTTTATAATGTCCCATTTTTTCTGAAATTTAGAATAATAACATTGGGAATAGCAACTTGTATTGCGCCACCTCACTCTACAAATTACTTTAAACTTTTGGGATAACAGTTTTTAGGTGAGCTATTATTCCCCACTAATCATGCAGTCTACTCCACTTTTTGTATAATTTCACTATTTTTATCCCCAGACTGCTAAGATTGGGGGGTTTTACTGTTAGAGGGGGGACTTTTTAAGGAAAACAGCTGTTTAACTTAGGGCAATGCCCTAAAAAAGGCCCTTTTAAGGGCTATTGGTAGTTTAGTATTAGATTAGGGGGTGTTTTTATTTTGGGGGGCTTTTTTTATTTTCTTAGGGATTAGGTATAATTTTTTTATTCTTTATAATTTTATTTATTATTTTATGTAATGTTAGACTTTTTTATTTTCTGTAATTTTAGCTTAATTTAAACTTAGTTTTTTATTTTTAAAGTAATGTTAGGTTTTTTATTTTAATTGTAATTTTGTATTATTTTAATTTATGTACTGTGGTTAATTTAGGGGGTGTTAGGTTAGAAGGCTTAGTGATTAGTTATTTGCGTTGTGGGGTTTGGTGGATTAGGGGTTAATAGTTTTATTAGGTTTATTGCGTTGTGGGTTAATGGCGGATTAGGGGTTAATAGTTTTAATAGGTAGTTTGAGATGTTGGGGTTGGCGGATTTAGGGGTTAATACTTTTATTAGGTAGTTTGCCATGTGTGTGAATGGCGGATTAGAGGTTAATAGTTTAATTAGGCATATTGCGTTGTGGGGGGTTCTCGGTTTAGGGTTTAATACTTTTATTATTATTTCCGATGTGGGTTAATGGCGGATTAGGGGTTAATGTACTTTATTAGTTATTGCGGTGGGATATTGCGGTTGACAGGTAGATAGATATTGCGCATGCGTTAGGTGCTAGTTAATATTTTCAGGCAGTTACGGGAGTTACGGTGCTCACATACTCAGCGCAAGTCTTGCTGCGTCTGCCTATGTGTGGCGAGGTGAAAATGGAGTCAAATTTCTCAATTTTCGCTGCATAAGTCCTTGTGCTGAATATGTGATACCGATTTGCGAAGCTGTTCTATGTTAGCTTACAGGTGAAATATACGTGCCGCATTTATGTGTGGCGCTGTATATGTGATACCAAAATCACGTAAAAACCAGCAGCGCCAGCTTTTGCGGGCGACACCGCATATGTAATCTTGGCCTAAGAGGCTAGAAGTAGAGTGATTTATAAATTTGGAGTCTATGATAATTTAAAGTCAAACAGGAACCAAATGAATCTCTGACCTTAAACACGGTATATAATGGTGAGGGGACAATATTAATATGAGAGTAGGCACCAATCAGAGGCTGATTATGTATCCAGACCGAGACCGGCTCTATGAGAGTGTAAACTTAACAGCTTTTTTAACAGATAATATATTTTATACTTGCTTTTTTCCAGAGCTATAAAACCCAGTGGCGTCACTAGGGGGTACGGGGGGTACGGTCCGCACCCGGGTCAGGGGGTGACACCACCAAAAAAAAAAAAAAAAAAATTCAAAGAAATACAATGTAGAGATGCATATATTTTGTTATTAGAGGGGCCAGAATTTGTGAACATTAGTGGGACTGGGGAAGTTGTAGACACTTCATTTTTTTGCCCCTTGAGCCAGCGCTGCAATTTCCACAAATAGTTTTCCCGGCTGCTTTTGCTTGTTTGTACTTTGCTCCTCCCCTGCCCAATTTCACTATGAATGTTGTGGGCGTGCCGTGGGGCTTGCGAAGTTGCGCTGCTAGCCTAAACCTGCCTGCCTATCTGTGCTCACTGCTCAGTGGCATGTGGAGCAGTGGAGTCACTCACTGCTGTGCTGTCTCTCTAAACGGGAACTGGGAAATCATGAGGGGGATGCCTGGCACCTGACCACATGACTGTCTGACACTGTCTCTAAAGTGAAAGAGCCACGTATGATGCCCACCAGACTGGTACGGTTACGGTACACTAAGTTCACACTGAAGAGGTAGGAGGGGAGGGCAGGCAGGGGTCTAGGGGTGGGCAGAAAGCAGAGTTGCTTGGCCATAAGAAGCTTTAGGCACGCGGCCCGGGGCTGTGCACTGACAGACTTGGAACAGAGTCAGAGAGCAGAATTTTCATAGTTTGCGCCCCTAAACCTTTTCTTTAGTGATTTATTTTTAGAGTGCTCTGTTTATCTTTCATTTGATGCTCTGCTGAGCCAGGGAGCATCTCTAGGCATGAGCTTTATAATTAATGCATTGCAGTTTACATATTGTGTATGTGTGTGTGTCTGAGTGCTTTTGTGTGTGTGCCTGAGTGTTTTTGTGTCTAAGTGTTTGTGTGTGTGCCTGAGAGTTTTTGTGCGTGTGTCTGAGTGTTTTTGTGTCTAAGTGTTTGTGTGTGCCTGAGAGTTTTTGTGCGTGTGTCTGAGTGTTTTTGTGTGTGTGCCTGAGTGTTTTTGTGTCTAAGTGTTTGTGTGTGTGCCTGAGAGTTTTTGTGTGTGTGTCTGAGTGTTTTTGTGTGTGTGCCTGAGTGTTTTTGTGTCTAAGTGTTTGTGTGTGTGCCTGAGAGTTTTTGTGCGTGTGTCTGAGTGTTTTTGTGTGTGTGTCTGAGTGTTTTTGTGTGTGTTTTTGTGTGTGTGTCTGAGTGTGTTTCCGAGTGTTTGTGTGTGCATCTGAGTGTGTTTTTAAGTGTGTCTGAGTGTTTGTATGCGTGTGTGCCTGTGTTTTTGTGTTTGTGTGTGTCTGCTTTCTGGGGGGAGGGGGGTAGACACCATAACTTACCGCGCCAGGTGACACCAACCCTAGTGACGCCACTGATAAAACCCTAATACTTTTATCTTGGTGCTGTGGTATTACCTTTTTCCTGCTGAACAACTTGTAATAATTTAAACTAGTAAATTAACCTTTAATATAATTTGCATATGGAGCTAAGCCTTGTCTCTTGCGCGATATCTCTCTGATGTCATTAGATTGTTTGTTTATTATTTATATAAGGTATAAATTTAGACTAGAATTACCATACTGAATTATGAGCTGTACTAATGCGTTAATGAAATTAGGTAACAAGAAATAATTGAGCAATTACTGATTTTAAGTTAATTAACTCATAAGAGGAAAATAAAGCAATAGCAAAAGATAGAGAAAATAAGGGCTCTCAGGGAAAGAAAATACAGAGGATAAAGGCATATGCCTAGATTACAATTAGAGAGGTATTTTGCACAACATTTTTAGGGGCCCATTTATCAAGCTCCGAATGGAGCTTGAGGGCCCATGTTTCTGGCGAGCCTGCAGGCTCCCCAGAAACACCAGTTATGAAGCAGCAGTCTAAAGACCGCTGCTCCATAACCTGTCCGTCTGCTCTGAGCAGGCAGACAGACATTGCCGCAATTCAACCCGATCGAGTACGATTGGGTTGATTTACACCCCCCTGCTGCTGGTGCAATGCTGAATCCCGAGAGTGTATTGCTCTCCACATTCAACGAGGTCTGTCGGACATGATCCGCAATGTCGGATCAGGTCTGACAGACCTTTGTTAAATAGGCCCCTTAGTGTCATTTGTGCTTGCAGGAAATTCATTTCAAGGACATACTGTGAGCATCTGTGGTTTGTATCACAAGTTAAAAGTAAAGTTCTTTTTCTCCTAATAGCAAGTATCACTCGAGTACAAGTTACCAGAGTATAAAGTAAACCGCGAATCTCAATGTGAAGTTACAATAAGCATTTCCTGTTATATAAATGCAAATCACTAATACAATGACCATTTTTCAGGTCTACAGGTGTTCGCATCAATACTGTTCTACGGTGTGAAATGACAAGAGCAATTATGTGTGAAATTAAAGGGATATGAAACCCAGGATCTTTCTTTCCGATAAAACGTGATTTTAAACAACTTACCATTTTACTTCTGTTATCAAATTTTTATTGGTATCTTTTATTGAAAAGCAGGGATGTATATTTAGGAGCCTGCCCGTTTCTGGAGCACTATATAGCAGCAGTTTTGCGAGAATGTTATCCATTTGCAAAAGCACTAGATGGCAGCTCTAATTTCCTGCCATATAGTGCTCCAGATGGCTACTTAGATATTTATCCAACACAGAATATCATGGGAGTGAAGCAAATTTGATAATAGAAGTAAATTGGAAACTTTTTAAAAATAGTGTGCTCTGCCTGAATCACAAAAAAAAAATAAAGAAAATTGTACCAAAATACCATCAGACATATATAGAAAAATGTATTTATGAATAAAACATATTTTTCTGTGTGAAGAACATTGGAATGTGAAATATTTATATGTTCATGCCCTTGAGATTATGCGTGTGAGTAGGGTGTTAGTTTTTTTCCACTTTTTTTGCTCCATTGACGTCTATGGGGGAATACGTTAACACGCGATATCCTAAGTTCTGCTTTTTGCATGGATCGAGTTAGCAAAAACAGTTTACTTTCAACTTGTAATACAAGTGCTACCCAACGAGCGCAAAAAGCTTACTTTGAGCGGGAGCGCTAAATACTGCTCCACTTGTAATATGGCCCATAATATGTAATTGCCTTTATCTTGCCCTCCCTTTAGGACCATAACTACTCATGTTTTCTTGTGTCATGTTTAGTGTTATTACTAAAGGATAGACATATGCCACATTATAAAGCAATATCTCAGCATTGTGGTTTCCCTCTGCATGATACCTGGTCGGACGTAACACAATACACTTTATGGGAATTGAGAGACTTATATAGATATTATATAGTTCAACACGATACAGACCCCATGGTTTACCAGAAACTAATTTCTGCTCCGCATTTTAAATCTTTTCCCTGGGTCATATTACAGACCTCTGCCTGGGTATTCATAAAAGTAGCATCAATGTATAAGACTTTCAACAAGTAAAGGTTCTTGTTATAGGTATCTAGAGGGGGAAGCCAAAATGTAGCAAATGCCAACCCCATTAAATTGTGCTCTCTTTATCCAAGTATAAATATATATCCTATTTTGCAAATCTGGGGAAAAATACACTCTCTTATTGCTAATAAAACCAGGCCCACACTTTTTACTGTCTTTAGAGCCTTTTTATTATATATATATACAAACAGGGGTCTGAGTCAACCCTCAGAGAAACATCTTCAGTTTAAACATGGAAGAAACACTCATGTTCAAAAATAAAAATAGCTGAACTTGGCATAATGTTCCCCATTGCTGACAGACGTCAATACCCGGTCTGTTTTACACTGTTGAATGATATAGAGCAATATCAATATTAATTAAATTGTGTCATGTACAGTATGCTTTTAACTTAGCTAATAAATCACTTTGGAATTTATTAGGTTACTTCAGAAGGGAAGCTGTGGTATATATTACTGTGATATTGGTCCATAAGGAGCTTTAAAACACTAGTGTATGAAGTGCATTATTATTTCATGTACAGTCTCATGTATGTTTCTATAACATGCATCCCCCATGTGTGTAAAATCCTTGCATAACTATGTTAGGGCTTTTTATAGTTTATCACTGTTATAAAAAAAAATATTTTGCATAACCTCCCACTAGTATCTGTCTAATAAGGTGGCTTCTGATACCACTGCATTTATATCACTGTGGTTTTCAACGTTTTATTGACGTGTAACTTACAACATAAATCTGAAGTAATTTCAAATCTAATCTATATGCTGTTTAGAAACTGGGGGTCAGGTAAAAGGAAACAGTATTAAGAAAAATGCAGTGAGGGCAACAAATCCCATAGCAAATACTGAAGATCAGATTGCACATACTTTTTACCATATTAGTAACTGAGTGAAAGCTTCTATAGAAAAAATAATAATCTAGTAACTGTGATTGTTTTGTGCCACTTTACATTTACACACTAATTTATTTAGTGACAGTTCAATTAGTGTAACTCTCTATGGCTGGTCTAACTAACCAATAAGGAGTGTCTGATCCTCGCCGCAATAAGTGCTGATACCTATATCATATAGACACTAGTGTTACAGATCAGTAATGCTAGTTGTTATATCCTCCCACAACCATACA